>NC_054709.1:29107238-29109738 GCF_016097555.1 Gigantopelta aegis | reverse complement strand
TTTGCTGGTTTCTTCTCTAATACTATATGTTAAAATTACCAAATGTTTGACATCCAATAGCCGATGATTAATAAATCAATGTACTCTAGTGGTGTCGTTAAACAAACAAACAAACACACTTTTTCTTCTTTTTTTTAAATATATCGTAGTACTTACTTCGCTAACTTGTCAGTTATTGTAAAAAAAAAAAAAAAAAAAAAAAAAAAAAAAAAAAAAATTATTTTAATTTGGCAAAATAATTTCAGGTAATGACTGATATTTTGTTTAAAAAATAACCGTGGGTTTCAGCAATTTTCATTCGGCAATTATTAATCTAAAAATCACAAATAATTCCAGGTCATGCTTTATTCGTAGTTTAGCCGTTTATTGTTTTTAAAAGATGATTTCGGTAAAAAAAAAAAATAATAATAATAATTATGGTGTACAATACGTTGATGTTTAGTCAAAAAGTTAAAATATGTTTTGTTAAACGACACCACTAGAACACATTGACTTATTGGCTATTGGATGTCAAACATTTCTTAATTTCGTGAGAAAACTGGCTGCATTTTTTCATTAATACCACAGACATGCTAACACATACCACGGCCTTTGAGATACCAGTCGTTGTGTACTGGCTGGGACGATAAATAGCCCACTGGGTCCACTGACAGGAATTGATCCTAGTCCGACCTCGCATCGGGGAAGCGCTTTACCACGGGGCTGCATCCCACCGCTTGATGTTTCCATGTACATGTACAAGTATAACCATACTTTGTTATTGATGGTCATAGACAGGGCGATATCGCGACACCCTATGCTTTTCATGCTATAAGTTCAAAAATAAAAATAGAACCGAATTAATGGTAATAAGAATAAAACTCCTAAATTCCTTTTATTCATAATATGCTGTTGATATATCTGTTTTTCTTGGTGTAAAAGAAACTTCTGTGAAATATTATCTTGTTTTGTCAGTGCTGTATCTCAATGCCGCCAGTATCCACGTGAATAATGAGAAAAAAAAACTTAAACTGATATGGTTTAGATGTATCAAAAATTGTAATACGAGATAGCGTAAAGAAGCTCAAGTCTGTTGTGCTGGAGGCAATTCCATGATGCTGCATATTACATTATCCATTATGTTGAAGATATGGTGGGAATTAGCCAGTATCTGACAGTTGTTGAAATTAATCCGATGCCGTATAGTAGATTGGCTGTAATAAAATGCAATTACTCTTTACAGTTATCGCTTCAGAATAAGAGGAACATGCTACTACTTCATTGTTTACTCTTTACAGTTATCGCTTCAGAATGACAGGAACATGCTACTACTTCATTGTTTACTCTTTACAGTTATCGCTTCAGAATGAGAGGAACATGCTACTACTTCATTGTTTACTCTTTACAGTTATCGCTTCAGAATGAGAGGAACATGCTACTACTTCATTGTTTACTCTTTACAGTTATCGCTTCAGAATGACAGGAACATGCTACTACTTCATTGTTTACTCTTTACAGTTATCGCTTCAGAATGACAGGAACATGCTACTACTTCATTGTTTACGTAGTAAATTTTGTTTGTGTGTGTGTGTGTGTGTGTGTGCCTATGTGTGTTTGTCCGTGTGTCTGTGTGTGTGTGTGTGCGCGCGCGTACGCATGTGTGGGAGGTTGAGTATGGGTCAGTGTCTGTCTGTCTGTCTGTGTGTGTGTGTGTCTCTCTCTCTCTCTCTCTCTCTCTCTCTCTCTCTCTCCTCTCTCTCTCTCCTCTCTCTCTCTCTCTCGGATCTCTCTCTTTCTCTCTCTGCCTACTCACTAGTACTCTCTCTCTGCCTCTGCCCCTCTCTCTCTGCCTCTGCCCCTCTCTCTCTCTCTCTCTCTCTCTCTCTCTCTCTCTCTCTCTCTCTCTCTCTCTCTCTCTCTCTCTCTCTCTCTCTCTCTCTCTCTCTCTCTCTCTCTCTCTGTGTGTGTGGGATTGTGTATATAAAAGATCCCTTGCTGCTAATCGAAAAAAAGTAGCCCATGAAGTGGCGACAGCGGGTTTCTCTCAATATCTGTGTGGTCCTTAACCATATGTCTGACGCCATATAACCGTAAATAAAAAATGTGTTGAGTGCGTCGTTAAATAAAACATTTCCTTCCTCTGTATACTATTCTACATATATTATAAGTACATGTATTTTGTTTAATTCGTGCTGATGTTTTATAAATAGAAATAATTATTCAGCTTCATAATTAATTGCAACTTGTATATCACGACATGCTCAATTGGTTCTTCAGTTCGTAAAGAAACAAATCTTCAAGGGTTAAAAAAAACACCTTTATGCATTAAGACTTCCAGAGTAATAAACCTGGTTTCGCTTTCACGTCACAAACACGGTGCTGATGAAAAGCCTTGATTACCTGTTGAAGTGCACGCAACGATCTAATGATTATTTCTACCAAGTAAGCTATATTTATCGAGACACTTTTTTCTGTCGTTTTCTTTTCATTCGTTTTATCGCAGTTGTTTTAGTAATACAAA
>NC_054709.1:29062823-29100323 GCF_016097555.1 Gigantopelta aegis | reverse complement strand
GTTATTCGGGAGCATACAAATTCTAAAAATATCGATCGAGACTATGTATGCAATAGGCGAACATGTTGGTCTATTTCAACATTGAAAAAAAAACAGTGGGAAAAGTGCAGTAATAAACTCTGGATTGTATACTAGTATAAGCAGATTTTATGGCTATACCATCACGGTTTGTTTTGGGTTTTTTACGTCTTGAAACTTGATGCGCGGTCGGATTGTGATCGATTCCCGTCGGTGGAGCCATTGGGCTATTTCTCGTTCCGGCCAGTGCACAACGACTGGTATAATAAAAGGCCGTGGTATGTGCTATCTTGTCTGTGCATATAAAAGATCCCTTGCTGCTAATGAAACAAACAATAACCGATGATTAATATATCAATGTGCTCTAGTGGTGTCATTAAACAAAAACAAACTTTAACTTTAAATATGAGCATGGGATTAAACGGGATATAATTAAGAGGAAACAGCTGTGACTGTTGAAAGAAAGAAAGAAAGAAATGTTTTATTTAACGACGCACTCAACACATTTTATTTACGGTTATATGGCGTCAGACATATGGTTAAGGACCACACAGATTTTGAGAGGAAACCCGCTGTCGCCACTATATGGGCTCCTCTTGCGATTAGCAGCAAGGGATCTTTTATTTGCGCTTCCCACAGGCAGGATAGCACAAATCATGGCCTTTCTTGAACCAGTTATGGATCACTGGTCGGTGCAAGCGGTTTACACCTACCCATTGAGCCTTGCGGAGCACTCACTCAGGGTTTGGAGTCGGTATCTGGATTAAAAATCCCATGCCTCGACTGGGATCCGAACCCAGTACCTACCAGCCTGTAGACCGATGGCCTACCACGACGCCACCGAGGCCGGTTTTGTGACTGTTGAGGTAGCATACCAATATTTGTCTTGTCGTTTTTTGTTGCCTTGGTTTAATTATATGTAGTTCGTCATTAAAAAAACACACCAAAAAACTGGCCTCGGTGGCGTCGTGGTTAGCAGCAAGGAATCTTTTATATGCACACAATCCCACAGACAGGATAGTACATACCACAGCCTTTGATATACCAGTCGTGGTGCACTGTCTGGAACGAGAAATAGCCCAATGGGTCGTCCGACGGGGATCGATCCCAGACCAACCGCTCCTCGGGCGAGCGCTTTACCACTGAGCTACGTTCCGCCCTAGTTTATAATGACGTAACAGTGGTTATTATTATTGTATTCAGACGCCATTAACAAAGTCATTTTACTCCACGCTTTATAGCATTAAAAAGACATGAATGAAATTTGACGTCCATTGAAACTTGAAACACTTAAGTAGGATGTTGCATCTCCACTCATGAATAAACGCAAGTGATATTATATTTTTAAAAAGATAAAGTTCGTTTTGCTTGACGACACCATTAGTGTACATTGATTTCTTAATCAGTGGTTATCGGATGTCAAACAGAATTTCGTAATTCTGACACAAAATGATCCAAATTTCGCCCGAGCAGTAATTTTGGTTTTTCAGTTAACGTTTTATTCAGGCGTTCTTTACACTACTTTAGTTTTATTCCATATTGTCCATAGCCTGCCATAAACATCCCCCCTCTGCCCCCCCCCCCCCCCCCCCAATCTAGTTTTGTCTACAAATTCTGCCTATTCTGGATGGCAGGCGGGCGACGGACGGGCAAACGTACGGACGGACGGATGGATACTGGATGGATGGAATAGATGGATGGGTGGGTGGATGGGTGGATGGATAGATGGATGGACGGATGGATGGATGGACGGATGGATTGATGGATGGACGGGTGGATATAATTATATAGATGGATGGATGGATCGATGGACAGAGGGACGGACATATTGTCGGACGGATGGATCGATGGACTGACGGACGGGTGGATAAAAGTATATATATATATATATATATATATATATATAGAGAGAGAGAGAGAGAGAGAGAGAGAGAGAGAGAGAGAGAGAGAGAGAGAGAGAGAGAGAGAGAGAGAGAGAGAGAGAGAGAGAGAGAGAGAGAGAGAGAGAGAGAGAGAGATGGATCGATTGGTGGACGGACAAATAGATGGATGATGGGTGGATTAATGGACGAATGCGTATTTGTGGACGATCGAACGGATATATACCGATCCACATTTAGAAAGCCGCTGTATCTTCCAGACATCAAATATGTACCATGTACGTGTGTATGTGTGTATATATTATGTTAATTAGGCCGCAATACTGGCGGATATTGCACGTACGCAAAGTGATAAATGGATATATATCATTTACGTACACTCGCCAATAGAACTGCAAACGTTGGTATCTCGTTGAAATTGCGCCGTCTGCTAATCGATATAGTCATTTATCAAACTCAAAAACAACGCTTATCGCTGGCCGCAGATTACCGGATTTAGCAGACGCACGGCACATGATAAATATGTTCTTCATATTAAACTAAACGAAATTTATTGACAAACGGAGTGCGTCGGCTGATTAGCGTTCACCTCGTCATAAATTAGTGTCTAGCAAATTAGGCTCACTGTCTGTGTTTTATAAAGCGGTGCATGCATGGCGAATTTTGTGTAATATGCATTTCCCCATGGTCAGGATTCTGCGAACGGTCGCATCTTACAGTTAGGATTCTGCGATCAATCGTACCTCCGGCGATCGCTCTAGATCTACCACTACGCTATTTCACGCCGTGGTTGTAATTTTCTTTTCACAAATGAGTGTCTACAGTAGTGTACTTTGTAGACCAATATCTATCTATCTATCTATCTATCTCTCTCTCTCTCTCTCTCTCTCTCTCTCTCTCTCTCTCTCTCTCTCTCTCTCTCTCTCTCTCTCTCTCTCTCTCTCTCTCTCTCTCTATATATATATATATATATATATATATATATACATTGTAAATTAGTGTCTACAGTAGTGTACTTTGTAGACCAATATATATTTATCTCTATGCCTGTCTTTCTTTCTTTCTTTCTTTCTTTCTTTCTATCTATCTATCTATCTATCTATCTATCTATCTAATACCTATCTATCTATCTATCTCTATACCTATATATATCTATCATATGTATATATATACATGTATATATATATATATATATATATATATATATATATAATATATATATATATATATATATATATATATATATATATAGATATAGATAGATAGATAGATAGATAGATAGATAGATAGATAGATATAGATATCTATGTATGTATGTATGTATGTATGTATGTATGTATGTATGAATGTGTGTGTTTGTGTGTGTGTATGTATGTATGTTACGTATGTATGTCTGTCTGTGTGTGTATGTGCGTGCGTGCGCGTGTGTGTGTGTGTGTGTGTGTGTGTTTATGACTATGGGATGTTTATGTATGAAAAGACGTTACCGGTCAATAAAAAACAATAATGTCCATGCGTTCGCACATCCACGTTCTCATAATGAATAAATTGCCAACTCGCCATGTAAAATTCGTTTTTCGGTATTGCACTGTTTCTCTCGTCTTGGGAATAAACTAATTTCCAACCAGTCTCGATTGCTCCAAGACTTGCAGAATCCGGTCTGGAAACGTCCTATCGGAAACACCGCAATACTCACACCTGGGTGTTGAATCTCATTAGCAAGGGGCGGTGGGGATGGGAGTGGGGAGGGGGGAAGGGGCGGAATCTAGCTCATTCAGTAGATCACTAACATTAGCTGCTTAGATCAGAGGATCGAATCTCCTCGGATCCGCTTTCTGGTTGTTTTCTGAGTTGTTGGAGGGGTGGGGGGGGGGGGTGTTCTTTTTTTATCTTTCCTAACCAGTGACCCACATACTGGTATATCAAAAGACGTAGTATGTGCTGCCCTGTCTGTGGGAACGTGCATACCAAAAAAATTCCTAGCATCTAAAAGTTTGTTTTGTTTAACGACACCACTGGAGCACATTGATTAATTAATCATCGGCTATTGGATGTCAAACATTTGATAATTCTGACTCGTAGTCATCAGAGGAAACCCGCTACATTTTTTTTTAATGCGGCAAGGGATCTTTTATATGCACTTTTCCACAGACAGGAAAACACATACCACGGCCTTTGTTCAGTTGTGGAGAAAAACCCCAATCAGCTGAATGGATCCACCGAGGTGGTTCTATCCTGCGACGCAAGCACCTCAAGCGAGCACTCAACCGACTGAGCTAAATCCCGCCCCTTCCTTGCAGCTACGGTAGAGGGTAACGTAACGTGTAGAGGGTTTTCTCTGCTAATGGAAAGATATAGGGTTTCCTCTGCTAATGGAAAGATATAGGGTTTCCTCTGCTAATGGAAAGATATAGGGTTTCCTCTGCTAATGGAAAGATATAGGGTTTCCTCTGCTAATGGAAACATACAGGGTTTTCTCTGCTAATGGAAAGATATAGGGTTTCCTCTGCTAATGGAAAGATATAGGGTTTCCTCTGCTAATGGAAACATACAGGGTTTCCTCTGCTAATGGAAAGATATAGGGTTTCCTCTGCTAATGGAAACATATAGGGTTTCCTCTGCTAATGGAAACATACAGGGTTTCCTCTGCTAATGGAAAGATAGGGGGTTTCCTCTGCTAATGAAAATATATAGGGTTTCCTCTGCTAATGGAAACATACAGGGTTTCCTCTGCTAATGGAAAGATAGGGGTTTCCTTTGCTAATGGAAAGATAGGGGATTTCCTCTGCTAATGGAAAGATAGGGGGTTTTCTCTGCTAATGGAAAGATAGGGGGTTTCCTCTGCTAATGGAAAAATAGGGGTTTCCTCTGCTAATGGAAAGATAGAAGATAAAGTGTAGAGGGTTTCCTTTGCAAAGCACGTCAGAATTATCAAATGTTTGACATCCATTAGCTGATGATTAATAAATATATATTCTCTAGTGATGTCGTCAAATGTACTGGTTTAAGAAATAGACTGGTTATGGTACCTGCAGACTTGTATTTCTTATATAACGTAGCACAATTGCTACGCAGTCTTCTTTTCCACTTTTACGACACGTATTCTCAGACAGATAGACGGACAGACAGAGAGAGAAGCAGACAAATTAGGCAGATAGGTAGTAAAAGACAAACAAAAATAAAGATCGACGGATAGATAGATAAACCGACAACCGACAACTGACAAAGTCAAATAGGCATACTAGGTGATAGGTAGGTCTGTTATAAGCAGACAGACAGAAAGACAGACATAGAAAGACAAACAGATAGACTGATAGACGAACTTTAAAAGAAATATACATATACACTGATAGACACTGATAGACAAACAGACGTAGAGACAGAAACAGAGAACATGTTAAAGAAATAGATTTATAGACATACAGAGAAATAGACACAGAAACAGACAAACAGTTAACGAAATAGACATATAGACTGATAGACAGACAGAAATAATCACAGAAACAGACAAACTTTGAAAGAAATGGATATATACACTGATAGATAGACAATGGAGTCAGAAACAGAGAAACTGTTAAAGAAATATATATATAGAGAGAGAGAGAGATACTGACAGACTGACAGACAGAAGTAGAGACAGAAACAGAGAAACTGTTAAAGAAATATATATATAGAGAGAGAGAGAGACTGACAGACAGACGGACAGAAGTAGAGACAGAAACAGAGAAACTGTTAAATAATACACATACAGACTGATAGACCGTAGTAGAGATAGAAAGAGAGAACAAATTAAAGAAATAGACTGATAGACAGATGTACAGATAGAAGTAGAGACAGAAACAGACAAATTGTTAAATAATAGACAAATAGACTGATAGACAGACGGAAGTAAACAGAAACAAACTGTTAAATAATAGACAGATAGACTGATAGACAGAAAGAAGTAAACAGAAACAAACTGTTAAATAATGGACAAATGGACTGACAGAAGTAAAGAGAAACAGACAAATTGCTAAAACAAATAGACAGATAGATACTCTGACAGAACTAGAGACAGAAACAGGAAAAAAAGAAACAGAGAGACAGACACAGACAGACAGACAGAGAGACAGACAGACAGACAGACAGAGGGATACAGAAACAAATGCACACACATTTCTATATTAATTACCACCACGGTAGTGTTGAACTACTTGACATTTCCGATAATTAACGTAATTAACAATCTGCTCAAGAAAACACAAAAGTGCTAAACTTAGGGGAGCTGTCACTTCCAGTTAAGATGTTACATGTTGTGTGTGTTGTTCACACATCCATCGACATTGTACAGTACTGTAGTGCAGTGGCGGATATAAGGGGTGGGGGGACAGGGGCCGCCCCCCACATTTGGCATACCAGTCGTCTGTATAGAGATGGACTTATACGCGGAGATATTTGGTACAAACTTCTTTTTAATCTCACTGTTTCCATTCCTTTTTCTACCTCAACAGTCACAGAACCGGCCTCGGTGGCGTCGTGGTAGGCCATCGGTCTACAGGCTGGTAGGTACTGGGTTCGGATCCCAGTCGAGGCATGGGATTTTTAATCCAGATACCGACTCCAAACCCTGAGTGAGTGCTCCGCAAGGTTCAATGGGTAGGTGTAAACCACTTGCACCGACCAGTGATCCATAACTGGTTCAACAAAGGCCATGGTTTGTGCTATCCTGCCTGTGGGAAGCGCAAATAAAAGATCCCTTGCTGCTAATTGGAAATAGTAGCCCATGTAGTGGCGACAGCGGGCTTCCTCTCAAAATCTGTGTGGTCCTTAACCATATGTCTGACGCCATATAACCGTAAATAAAATGTGTTGAGGGCGTCGTTAAATAAAACATTTCTTTCTTCTTCTGTTTTCCTATCTTTCACATTTTTGGTGTCCACCTCTACACCCCAGTATTTGTCTCTCTAACTGCAATAGGTGCTTTTCTCTTGTGGCCATCTGTGCCACACATGGGGCGGGACGTAGCCCAGTGGTACAACGTTCGTTCGATGCGCGGTCGATCTAGGATCGATCCCCGTCGGTGGACCCATTGGGCTATTTCTCGTTTCAGCCAGTGCTCCACAACTGGTGTAACAACAAAGGCCGTGATATGTACTATCCTGCCTGTAGGATGGTGCATATACAAGATCCCTTGCTGCTAATCGAAAAGAGTAGCCCATGAAGTGGCGACAGCGGGTTTCCTCTCTCTCAATATCTGTGTGGTCTATAACCATATGTTTGACGCCATATAGCTGTAAATAAAATGTGTTGAGTGCGTCGTTAAATAAAATATTTTCTTTCTTCCTCTTCCTATCTTTCACATTTTGGTATCCACCTCCACATCCCAGTATTTGTCTCTCTAACTGCAATAGGTGCTTTTCTTTTGTGGCCATCTGTGCCACACATCTTCCATTTTCCATCATCTTTTTGCTATTGGGTTATAGTTAGATCAGGTAGGAGAGTGTTCTTCTAGTTCATAAGTTACTCCAATAGTTCAGTACTCGGTCACCATAGAACCCGTCTAGCCAGTGTCCTACGACTGGTGTGTGCTGTCCTGTCTGTGGGATGGTAGATATAAAAGATCTCTTGCTACTAATGGAAAAATGTAGCGAGTTTTCCTCTCCAAGACTATCAGTCAAAATCACCAAATGTTTGACATCCTATAGCCGATGATTAGTAAATCAGTATGCTCTAGTGATGTCGTTAAACAAAACAAACTTTAACTTTCCATAGAGCTTGGGGAGTTTTGTCCATAAGCTACTCCAGTAATTCAGAGAGAGAGAGAGAGAGAGAGAGAGAGAGAGAGAGAGAGAGAGAGAGAGAGAGAGAGAGAGAGAGAGAGAGAGAGAGAGAGAGAGGGGGGGAGGGGGGGACAAAGACAGACAGAAAGAGGAAGGCAAACAGACAGACACACAGACAGACACACAGACGGAAAGAGGCATATAGAGAGCGACATTAACAGAAGGAAAAAAGATATTCGCTTTCGCCACACAGGATTCTCATACCATATACATGTAACAGAAAGGAGTCGTTTTAATGCACGTTGCCATAGCCATGACATGACAACACATGCCTCTGCCTTTGTTATATCAGCTGGCCCCTACCAGATGCACTAGGGGGCGGTGGATCCTACTAATTATTAATCCTCAAACACCATGCTTTCACACTGAGCTACATGCCGCCATAGAACGGTGATGGACGTGAGAAAATAATGCATTAAATGGGTATCAGGAACTTAATTGACATCTATAGGTCGTCTAAAGGTTAGCAGTTATGTGTTTTCTTGTGTCGATTGTTAATTACCTGAATTAGCAGATATGTCAGAACAATTAAATGTGTTCCGCTGGAGAGTTCAACGTGTTTAAGGTATCTCGACGCCACGTGGTCATTGCAACAACCCCTTCTTGTAGTGTCTGTGGTTTATCATCATTTCATTTCATTTTGAACTTATTTTCGTGCTTATATCCAATTAAGGTTCAATCACGATGTCCTTGACACACACACCTCAGCTGTCTGGGTTGTCTGTCCAGGATAGTGAGTTAGTTGTTAGTTGTTAGTGGCTAGTGAGAGAGAAGAGGGTGTAGTGGTCTTACACCTACCCATTGAGTCGTTAAGAACTCGCTCTGGGTTGGAGCCGGTACCAGACTGTGAATCCTGTACCTACCAGCCTGTAGTCCGAGGTTAAGGTCGCGGGCTGTCAAATGCTATAATATATGCGAGTCGGTACAGTAGCTTCGAATCCTGCCAAGGGACACTTTGTGTTTTTAAAAAGTGCATCTAATTAAGGTTCAAGAACGCTGTTCTGGGCCCACATCAGCTGTCTGGGCTGTCGGTTAGATAATTTAAAAACGTTTGTGGTCAGCATAATTATGTTGATTTCTTGTAAATGTTACTATGCACTGTACTTTCTAAAAGCATTCTTTAAAGAAAGCATGCGTGTAGACTATATTCCGATATAGAAATTTTACTTAAATGGATGCAAACAAGAGTGGAATGTTATAACACCCATCAGCAGTATCATTCGTAAGCTTGACGTCTTTGCTTTGCCACTATTCCACTGAGGTCGGTCTTAGTACATCAAAGGTCGTGGTATGTGCTGTACTGTCTGTGGGAAAGTATATAAAAGATCCCTTTGTTATGTGGGAAAATGTTGCGGGTTTCCGCTCTAAGAGGGGCAGGACGTAGCCCCATGGTAAAACGCTCGCTTGATGCGCGGCGGGTTTGGGATCGATCCCCGTCGCTGGGCCTATTGGGCTATTTCTCGTTCCAGACAGTGCACTACGACTGGTATATCAAAGGTCGTGGTATGTGTCATCCTGTCTGTGGAATGGTGCATATAAAAGATCCCTTGCTTATTAATGGAAAAATGTAGCGGGTTTCCTCACTGAGACTATATGTCAAAATGACCAAATGTTTCACATCCAATAGCCTATGATTAATCGACAAATAAAAACAAATGTTAACAGCACAATGACTATGATACTCGCACGCATGCATGCACACACGAGCAAAATGCACACGACGCACACAACAATACATACAAAGCAAAGCAAGAAAGAAAGAAATGTTTTATTTAACGACGCATTCAACACATTTTAGTTACGGTTATATGGCGTCAGACATATGGTTAAGGACCACACAGATATTGAGAGTGGAAACTCGCTTCATGAGCTACTCTTTTCGATTAGCAGCAAGGGATCTTTTATATGCACCATCCCACAGACAGGGTAGTACATACCACGGCCTTTGATATACCAGTCGTGGTGCACTGGCTGGAGCGAGAAATAGCCCAATGGGCCCACCGACGGGGATCGAGCCCAGACCAACCGCGCATCGAGCGAGCGCTTTACCACTGGGCTACGTCGCGCCCCTTACATACAAAGCATGCGTGATATACAAGCGCACATTAAACTGACCCAATATTTGTACTAAAATATATTTCGGGTTTTTATTTCGAAGATAGATTATTTACAAAATACCAATATCACTACTGGTTCTGCGTGTACAGTTTTAATATCTGTAAACATTATACATACACGCCAATCCAATCCTTTTAATAGAGCTCTTAAGACGGGAATAACGCGTCTTGCTTAAAAACTGCCACGCTCTATTTTTATTACTGTTAATCAACTTCCGTATAACAAATTGAATAAGATATTATTGCGCGGTCGTTAACAGTCCGGTACGCGTTATGTTCTGGGAACCGATTTCACCGCTTGCGATCGTTTGGTGCCCTTTCGAAGACGCGTTGCTTTCTCGAAGAGAATGAGTTCAAGAGTTCGACATCAGCGCTTCAGTTTGATGTGTGTTCCGTTTTGCTAGCACGGTATTCATTCGTTTTCCTTAATGCAATTTATGCATCGCAACCAGAGCACCCATCGTGCGTCTAGACGTACGTATAGAATTATACGTCATAAATATACTACTCTTTTTTTTTTTTTCCTATCTCTCTTTCGACAGTTATTTATTGGCAAGCTAGCGAACAGCATTATCGCATATATAACCAACAACAAAAAAAAGTTTTATATTCTGTGGCCTGCAATATCGTATATAATTTTTTTTTTTTTTGAAGTTTCATTTCGGAAAATGTTCCCATTCTGTGCGTTTTGTTTGCAAAGATGGCGGCCTGGGTCTTTATTAAGACCTATCTCCATTTAAATGGATTTGCGCGTCACATTTTTGAAAGTTGTAACTAACTGTTGCCCCGCGTCGAATGATTGATCACGGCTTCTAAGACCTCTAATTAATGATTCTGATTTCTCCCCAAGAAACCTAATTTGGTAATGTTAGCCTAGACTGTGTTGTTCACCGAGCGGCTATTGTGCACCAATTCGAGAAAGCCGTTTAGAAGATAGTACCACCATGCTACACGTGGCTGATTACGACTGGTCAGCTTTGAAAAGGGCTTTCTCATCAGCAGCTAACGATAATCTAAACTTCAAACTCGTTTCCATCGATTGAGGGTTACAAAATTAACACATATATAGTATTTATTGCTTCTCCCAACGACATTTGTTGGAGAAATTGATGGTATCAGCGCCTCACAGTACCCCGTGGCGCGTTCCAATCCCCATTTTATCGTCTAATTCCGGGCTAAGCAGAACGCTTACTCCGAGGCTCCTCAAAGATAGAGGCCAGAGTTGACACAAGTTTAAATTAGTCAAACATTCGAATAAAAAAAAAAGAGTAACCGCTGATAAAAAGTCCAATCATCTCGCAAATTGCGTGTTCGTCTATTTTGGTGAAATGAGCAGGAAAAAAAGTTAAGCAAATAAGGATTGACTTTTTGGGGGCTTTTCTGTATGTTTAAAGAGGAGGGTGTTTTTGTGTCTAGTGGGCAAATATTAATCATGGTAAAATGGATTTTTTTTTTTTTTAAATACAGTATTTTATTGTGAGTATGAATCACACACACACACACACACACACACACACACACACACACACACACACACACACACACACACACACACACAAACAAACACACGCATGCACGCACGCACACACACACACACACTAAAAAAACGTCCACCTCTATCCAGTCGGAAAGATAAAAACAGTTATCGCATTCTAAGTCGTATCTTTGGACAAAGTCGAAGAGACGTTTTGACAAGGCATTGACTCCCCCAATGAGACTCTCTCAGTCTCTATATATTCGTGTTGGGAATCGATTTGAATTTCATCATCGATCATCGGTTATAATCGGTTTGCACCAACCGATTAACTTTCGATTACACAATCGGTTAGAATTACATGAACATAAGAAGGCTTTGAATTATAAGGGTCTTGTACCTGTTGCCGTGTTCACCGGGATCTGGACCCTACAAATGGTACATTTTACCTTCAATTGAGCGAGGCGTAGCCCAGTGGTAAAGCGCTCGCTTAATGCGCGGTCGGTTTGGGATCGATCCCCGTCAGTGGGCCCATTGCGCTATTTCTCGTTCCAGCCAGTGCACCACGACTGGTACATCAAAGGCCGTGGTATGTGCTATCCTGTCTTTGGGATGGTGCATATAAAAGATTTCTTGCTGCTAATCGAAAAGATTATTGATGTAGACATGAAAATAAACACTTAACCGCAACATATTTAAATCAATTCTAGCATGTAAATTGGGGGTACAATAACAGTTAACATTTCCCCACGCAATCGATTATTGATTTTTATAATCGATAATCAAATCGGTAGAGCCAATCCGATCAATGTTCGATTATAATCGATGTTTGGAACATCACTGCTACGTATTGATATTTAATGAACACATTCCTTTTCGCGTGTTAGTGATACATCCAATAATGTGTCAGTTATCGCATTGCAAGTCGTATCTTTGCACAAAGTCGAAGATACGTTTTGACAAGGCATTGACTCCTCCAATGAGACGGGGCGGGACATAGCTCAGTGGTACAGCGCTCGCTTGATGTGCTGTCAGTATAGGATTGATTGATTCCCGTCGGTGGACCCATTGGGCTATTTCTCGTTCCAGCCAATGCTCCACAACTGGTGTAACAAAGGCCGTGTCTGTGGGATGGTGCATATAAAAGATCCCTTGCTGCTAATCGAAAAGTGTAGCCCATGAAGAGGCGATAGCGGGTTTCCTCTCAATATCTGTGTGGTCCTTAACCATATATCCGATGCCATATAACCGTAAATAAAATGTGTTGAGTCCGTCGTTAAATAAAACATTTCCTTCCTTCCTCCATTGAGATTCTCTTAGTCTCTACGTAGTATGTGTTGATATATTTAATAAACACATTCCTTTCCGCGTGTTTGTGATACATCCAATAAAATGTCAGTAGGCGAAGATAGGTACGTATTAATCACAGCATTTATTAATATTAAAAGCAGATGTTTATTAGATAATGAGGAATAATATATTACCACCATCTAATAAAGTGAATCATGTAGTACTGAGAACTGAGCGGGCGGGAGACGTAACCCAGTGGTAAAGCGTTCGCTCGATGAGCGGTCGGTCTGGGATCGATCCCCGTCGGTGGGCCCGTTGGGCTATTTCTCGTTCCAGCCAGTGCACCACAACCGGCATATCAAAGACCGTGTTATGTACTACCCAGTCTGTGGGATGGTGCATATAAAATATCACTTGTTGCTAATCGAAAAGAGTAGTCTATAAAGTAGCGACAGCGGGTTTCCTCTCTCAATATCTGTGTGGTCCTTAACCATATGTCTGATGCCATATAACCATAAATAAAATGTGTTGAGTGCGTTGTTAAATAAAACATTTCCTTCCTTCCTCCAATGAGACTCTCTCAGTCTGTACGTAGTACGTTTTGATATACATATATTTAATTAATACATTACTCTCCGCGTGTTAGTGATACATCCAATAATAAGTCAGTAGGCGAAGAGTACGTATTAATCACAGCATTTATTAATAATAAAAGCAGATGTTTATTAGATAATGAGGAATAATATATTACCACCATCTAATAAAGTGAATCATGTAGTACTGAGAACTGAGGGGGCGGGAGACGTAGCCCAGTGGTAAAGCGTTCGCTCGATGAGCGGTCGGTCTGGGATCGATCCCCGTCGGTGGGCCCATTGGGCTATTTCTCGTTCCAGCCAGTGCACCACAACTGGCATTTCAAAGGCCGTGCTATGTACTACCTTGTCTGTGGGATGGTGCATATAAAATATTACTTGCTGCTAATCGAAAAGAGTAGCCCATGAAGTGGCGACAGCGGGTTTCCTCTCTCAATATTTGTGTGGTCCCGTAAATAAAATGTGTTGAGTGCGTCGTTAAATAAAACATTCCCTTCTTCTTCTTCCATCTAATAAAGTGAATCACGTAGTACTAATAACTGAATAAATTATGCAAATTCTTATACATAATACAAATAAGGTCATAATTAAAGGTCTACTTTAAAAAAAAAAAAGTTTGAGAAATGGACTTGCTGGACTGGTGTTTACGCTTCATGTTAAACCGAATGACCACTGCGGGAACCAGTCAAATTAGTTTTCAGAGGCGGATCTAGGGGGTGCATCGGCCCGCCCCCCCGCCCCCCCCCCAAAAGTTATAATTTTTTACGCCCCCCCCCCTCCCCCTCCAAACCCCCAAGTTCCTTTGGCATTCCACCTCATGTAATTGCCCCTAATGGATTTTCTGGATCCGCCACTCGTTTGCAGACGTTTAGCGAAAAACGGCTGTCTGAACGTAGGCCAGTTAAGGCCCCTGTTACCATGTCAGCCTGTTACCAGCCGCTGAACAGCCAATCGGAGAGGAGTCTCGTTAAACAAAGATTTCTTCATTAATTTGCACAATTCCGGACGTAGTGAAAATGCCCCTACTTCGTTATCGTCAAACGTCTTTCCAATGCACATGCAGAGAGAGGAGAGAGAGAGAGATGGGTGATCAATTAACGTGTTTACTTGTCCGTTTCACACTTCCAGTTGGAATGCAATGGGACCATTTGTATCGAGTTTGACATGCGCACTGGGGGCATCGGATTCCGCGAATATCTACGAGACGTTTTAGCGCCCAAAACGATGTGTCAGTGGATTGTAGTTGGGTGCTCTTTCAGTTTTCAAAATAGACACTATCCAGGCCCGTACGAACAATGTGTGTGTGTGTGTGTGTGTGTGTGTGTGTGTGTGTGTGTGTGCGCGCGCATTTTGGGAGGGGGAGGGGGGGTCACACGCTGTTCTGTTCTCAAGCAATTTATATATATGAAAAACTAATTAATTTTACTGATTGTATTATTTCCTCACATATTATATTACTTCGGTAATATTATCTGATAGTGTTTCTTCTTTTATAGCTTTTATTTTGGTGTTTGGTTAGGTGGGTGTTGTTGTCGGGTGAGTTTGTTTTGGGTTGGGGGTTTTTTTAGTTTTAGGGGTTTTTTCGTGGGGGAGGATTTCTCTTTTCTTTCTTTTTTTTTCTTTTTTTTTTCTTTCATTTCTTATGTTGTTGTTTTGTTTTTGTTTGCTGTAAGTGTGTGAGAGAGAGAGAGAGAGAGAGAGAGAGAGAGAGAGAGAGAGAGAGAGAGAGAGAGAGAGAGAGAGAGACAGACAGACAGACAGACAGACAGACATAGAGAGTGGAAGGGAAGAGAGACATAGACATGGGTTTTTTGTTGTTATTGTTAGATTTTTTTAAGGGTTTTTGTTGTTGTTGTTTGTTTTTAACCTTTTCTTCCTCCTCATTCCTCATTCCTCATTCTTCTTCTTCTTCTTCTTCTTCTACATGTAAAAGCACAGGTTAGCTATACTGTCGTTTATGATATTGATATCAAAGATCACCTTTCCTCGACTAGTCTCATTTTATATCACGTGACAGGATATCACTTTGCGTTATTTTGGTTGTTGGCTGATAGAACTTAGAATATCAGGATACACTATTGGTGTCTTGTTTTAAGTGCTGTTTGGGGGAGGGGTTCGTGGTGAGTTGTGTGGTTTTGTGGAGGTGTTCTGTTTCTGGTGAGCATTCTTGTAGATGGTGTTTCGGTGTGTTGGTTTTGTTGTTGTGTTTTGTGGGGTTGAGACTTTTTTTTCTTCTTTTTTTTTTTTTTTTTGGGGGGGGGGGGTCTTTTTTTTCTTTTTTTTTTTCTTTCTTTTTAAAAATATTTTTCTTCTTTTTTAGTCTTTTTTCCACCTCCTTTTTTTTTTTTTTTCCCGCTTCCCCCCCCCCCCCACGCCATATAACCGCAAATAAAATGTGTTGAGTGCATCGTTAAATAAAACATTTCCTTCCTTCCTTCTCTTTTAGGGGTGGGTGGGGTGTGGTGGCGTGGGAGGTGCATATATCGTGTAAGTAGAAAGCATACATGATGACCTTCTAGAGCCTTTATTCATGTTCTACCGGCCTCGGTGGCGTCGTGGTTAGGCCATCGGTCTACAGGCTGGTAGGTACTGGGTTCGGATCCCAGTCGAGGCATGGGATTTTTAATCCAGATACCGACTCCAAACCCTGAGTGAGTGCTCCGCAAGGCTCAATAGGTAGGTGTAAACCACTTGCACCGACCAGTGATTCATAACTGGTTCAACAAAGGCCATGGTTTGTGCTATCCTGCCTGTGGGAAGCGCAAATAAAAGATCCCTTGCTGCTAATCGGAAAGAGTAGCCCATGTAGTGGCGACAGCGGGTTTCCTCTTAAAATCTGTGTGGTCCTTAACCATGTCTGACGCCATATAACCGTAAATAAAATGTGTTGAGTGCGTCGTTAAATAAAACAATTTTTTTTATTCATGTTCTGTTTTTTATCTTTACAGATGAGGTGACACCCGCGTCTTTAACCGTTCCCGTACAGTGTCGCCTTGGCAACCGATGAGATGTCTGGAATCGATATCAACATCAGCACCGACCCTGGCGGCATGGCGTTCCTCACGAGCCCGCCGGACGAGATCTCGCTGGGGTGGATTCCCAACTCGACCTTCGCTCCGGACAGCAACACCAGCACGGGATGCGTGTGGAACTTCACCTCCAACAGCACGATGTGTATGAACTCCACGGTGGAGACGGACCCGGGGGGATCGTCCTCGGACGTTCTACCCATGTGGCTGAACATCGCTCTGGCCATACTGGCCGGGTCCATAAGTATCGTGACCATTTTAGGCAACCTGACCGTGGTTCTCGCGTTCGGCATCGAGCGCAGCATTCGGCAGCCAACGAATTACTTCCTGGCGTCGCTGGCGGTTTCCGATCTGCTCATCGGAACGTTCTCGATGCCTCTCTTCACTCAGTACATTCTGCTGAACTACTGGGCGCTCGGGCCCTGGCTCTGTGACCTCTGGCTGTCCCTGGACTGGACCGTGTGTCTGACGTCACAGTACACGGTGTTCCTCATAACGACGGACCGCTTCCTGTCCGTGAAGATTCCCGCCAAATACAGGAACTGGCGGACGGAGAGGAAAGTGTGGATCATGATCGCGATGACGTGGATTTTACCCACTCTCATTTTCTTCATCTCCATCGTCGGCTGGCAATTCTTCGTTCCGGAAGGACGGACGGTGGCGGAGAACGTGTGCGAGGTTCAGTTCATGAACGACCCGCTCTTCACCTTCATGCTGACCATCGGTTACTACTGGATTACGTTAGTGGTGATGTGTATTCTATACGGACTTATTTACAGCGTCGCGCTTAACCTTCAGCGCAAGTCGGACGCGAAACACAAGAGATTGCAGACGACGATGGAGCTGGCCGCAGAAAGCGCGGCAAGGAACAACTTGTCGAACAGCAGCGACAGTCCCTTACCTTCGAAGAAACGTAAGAAATCGAAAAAGACTAAAGACAACAACGTGATGCCCGTTCCGAAAGGGGTGACCACCACCAGCTTTAGTAAGAAAAACAGTTCCGAGAAGGACGAGGACAGGTCGAGTAGTCCAGCTTTCGCGTCTGACGACGATAACAGTAGCAGTCAGGGCGCATGCGGGACTAGCAAACCTTCTTCCTGTTCCGCCACCGCCAATCTCGTCAAAGCAGTTGACCGGACTGGGTTCATAAACAACGCGCTGTTGCCCGATTCGGGCAAATTCGTCCGGAAAGTGGACTCGGCTCAGAACGGCGGGTCTCGTGACCACAATCTTCTCTCTCCGGCTGGGTTCGACAAGAATCCGATACGGTGCGACTTCATCTCCGAGTTCGAGACGAGCTGCATGGTCACGGAGCAGACCGACCTCGAGAATATATTCTCGCCTCCTCCAGTGGAGATTTCCAAGTCCGAGAAACCGTCTGTGCCTCTGCTACAGAACGACATACTGAAAGGAATTCGCTTCATTGACGATCAGAGTTTCAACTCTTTGCCGTCTGACAATGTAAAGCTGCTGTCAGACTCCCAACCTTCCGAGCCAGAGCAGAAAGAGGAGGATGACGATAAACAATCCCCAGTGTGGAGGAGACGCGAGTCCTTCCCCACCCCTAAAGTCACAATCGACGAGGCCAAACCCGCTTCCGATGACGCCGGTCAGACCGACCTGACGGTCCCGCTGGCTGTCGGTGAGACGACCACCCTGCAACCTAAGGACCACTGTACTGCTGTCGAATCGCACGGCTTAGAAGGCAACAATCTGTCTCCCGCCGACTACACCGACGATAAAAGCGACGTGCGCCTATCGGCGGCGCAGCGGCGCCGAAACCGAAAGAACGGGAAATTCCAGAATTTCGTGAAATCCGTGAGATCCCGAAATAGCCGGAGACGCAACCGACGGGAGCGGAAGTCCAAGTCGGAGAATCGCGCGCGCAAGGCGCTAAGGACGATAACTCTAATTCTTGGTGCATTCGTGCTCTGCTGGACTCCGTACCACATCATGGTGTTTGTAATAGCTATCGCCGGCTACGACGGCATCAACATTAGGCTGTACAACTTCACGTACTGGCTGTGCTATCTCAACAGTCCCATCAACCCTTTCTGCTACGCGTTCGCCAATGTTCAATTCAAGCGAACGTTTCTTAGAATATTTAAGCTAGACTGGCATAAGACATAACGTATGGTTGCGTAACTTAAAAAAAAAAAAAAAACAGAATCGGTATGCAAGAGGCATGTTCGGGAGTCCCGAGTTCTCAATACACTGGTTTTCATGTCTAATGTTAAACTGAATGCGAGAGGACAGCATTGGGTGAAAACCAGTTGAACTGCTCGCGAGTTCTCTCCTTCTTGAACACGTCAGAGCTTTTTGGCGCTACAATTTTAGGCTCTATAATACTCCTGCTAGTACGGAAATGCACGAATCCTTGCCAAACGATCGGACCTTTTCGGTCGATTCCGTGAATCATATCTTAAAAATATGATTGTCGGCGACGAATTAGTCTTTGGCAGCTGAATTTCGTGTCCAGAACAGCGTAATTGAACCTTACAGGCATACATAAGTCACTGCAATCAATGTTCATAACAGTATATACAAAATAGTTTATTTGGCATTAATTCAGAGTGTCGCTTATTCGACGATTCCATCTGGTTATCGGGGTGTCAGGGCCTGAAAATTCTGTGCCAAAAGCCAGCGACCGATTCCGTTTCAATAGGACCGACTCTTTAATCTAGTCAGTGCTTTTTTTTCTCACAATTTGTTTTCGTTTTACACTAAAATAACCTTAGATGATCTTTTTGGCGTGCTGTGGAAAGTCTGAACCATAGCTATATATGCTTGGCGAAAGATCTGAATTTTAAGCTTGGAAAATTTGAAAGGATTTTGAATTCGAATTGTGGGTGAGAAAAAGCAGTAATAAGAGGTTAAATTGTCGGCCCATGTCTTATGCAGTAGAGTAAATATATAGAAAATGTGTTATTGTCTATCTGTCATACAAGTTTGTTAGTCAAAAACAACTGGAAGAGCAATATTGTGGATTGATCTATGGCACACGCACGCACGCATACACACATACATGCATACACACGCACACATGCACACACACACACAGACACACACACACATACACACACACGTACACACACCCATACACACCCACACAAACACACACACGTACACACACACACACGTACACGCACACGCACGTACACACACGCACGTACACATACACACACACGTACACATACACACACGTACACACACGTACGTACACACACACACACACACACACACACACGTACACACACACACGTACACGTACACACACACACACACACATACATACATACATACATACATACATACATACATACATACATATGGTATGTGGGACGTAGCCCAGTGGTAAAGTGCTCGCTTGATGTGCGGTCGGTCTGGGATCGATATCCATCAGTGAGTTCATTGGGTTATTTCTCGTTTCAGCCAGCGCGTCACGACTGCTATATCAAGGCCGTGGTATGTGCTATCCTGTGCATATAAAATATCCCTTGCTACTAACGGAAACATGTAGAGGGTTTCCTCTCTAAGATGATAAGTAAAAATTACCAAATGTTTGACATCCAATAGTCGATGATTAATTAATCAATGTGTTCTAGTGGTGTCGTTAAACAAAGCAAACATACTTTACATACATACATAGATATATACATGCATACATACATACATGCATACATACATACTTACATACATACATACTTACATACATACATACATACATACATACATACATACATACATACATATTTGATAATAAACACCCAGAGAGAGACATACAGACAGACACACACACATATTGACAGACAGACAGACTATACGATATGACAGACAGGCAGAGACCCGACAGACATTCATTAAACTGTTGAACATTTCAGTGGTTTGACTAAATGGTTTGTTTGGCACATAGACTGTAGCACGTAACTACTTAATACTTATATACTTGTATAATACTTGTATAGATATGTATATATATATATATCGTACACAGCTTCATCTTAAAGATGTGATATGTTTGTATTGTTGGTTTGAAGCGTTCCATGAAAACAAGACTTCCAATTCATTGGGTTAATAAAACAAGAAGAAAGGTATTAACACACAAAACAAAAAACATATCGGTTTCGTTGGACCATCGAAAATATGTTGTCAGCCTTTACATTAACGACCACTATGAATCACAAATCAAAGAGCTGATATTCTCAATTTAATGTGTCTACACAAACACGAGACTTATTATAAACATTATGTCAATAATCACTCGGAAAAGCATGTGTATAGCCTTGAACAGAATTATTTAATCTACTTTTTATTCGATCACATTCCTATACACGTGTTTGTCGTATAAATATGTCGCGAAGTATTACGGAAATGGTCGAGTTCGTCACGATGATCGACGTAGCCGGCCGAAGTATGAATATCATCTTCGGTCAACATCGTCAGTTTCCGTGTGGATGTTCGTCCAGGTCCGTTCGGCATTCTCGCCAAAGATATGCACTACTGGCACAACTCTTTCTGGGGTACTGTTTTGTGCATAATGCCGTTTTAACGTATTGCCTTTCTTAATTTAGCTGTGATTGCGCTTAGACTAACAACAAATGTCGGACCCCGATTCATAGTTGTAAGAGCGCTCAGACTAGCAACTGGACCGTAGTAGAAGTTGTGACAGCAGAAAGTTGGCCAACTCTCTGCTAACAGTTGGCAGTCTGAGCCTAGCGGTTGTTTTTAAACTCCCAAACATGCTCGTTATACCTGATTTGTTAGACTTGTTTTCATTGGACATATCGATATCCGGGATGGTGCGTCTCTGTACTAAATGTCTCCTTGTGTGTGTGTTTTTTTGTTGGGTTATTATTATTATTTTGTTTTCATGAACGGTGTAGAAGTTATTTTGTATCACCAAACTATTTGTTCCGGGACCTATGACTCTGGCTGTGACCGTTGATGTAGATTTATAAATTATTGAACGTGTCTGTGTTGTTAATGTGGCGGCTGAACTTATAGGAAGAACGTAGATTGTGTATTGTGAATAGGAAGAAGAAGAAAAAAATAATGGAGAGAGGACATATTCCCTCGAGCGGTGTTCATATCTAAGGAAATTGAATTTCGCCATGGATATTAGCAGAAGATGAGATGAGTACAAAATCCCATCATACCAAATAGTATGAGATAGTTTTACGACTTCGGATTAAACGAAAGAGGATTTGTTGCAACCATTTTTTTTTTTAAATTATTATTATTATTTTCAATAAAGTTTTTCTCTTTTTTGTTTTTATAAAACGTGTAAAGATTGATGTGGCCTCTCTCTCTCTCTCTCTCTCTCTCTCTCTCTCTCTCTCTCTCTCTCTCTCTCTCTCTCTCTCTCTCTCTCTCTCTCTCTCTCTCTCTCTTCGGTTTCTCTATTCTATTCTATTCTATTCTATTCTATCTTATTTATTTATTTATTTGGTTTTTGGTTTTTGTTTTTATTTATCTATTTATTTTCTTTGTTTATTTTCTTTTCTTTTATTTGTTTTTCCATGTTATTTTTTCATGCTATTTTATTTTATTTATTTATTTTCTTAATTACATGTATTTATTTATACATTTACTTATATTTTATTGTTTGTCTATTATATGCATATAAATTTTAATGTGCCAAAATCATTTTAGAGTCTGTGACTCTTTGTTTTATTTACTTAGTCATTAACGGTGCCGAAATTGGTTTCAGAATACGTTGGGTTTTTTTCTCTCAAAGTTGTATTCCTTCGCATTATCTCTTAAATAAAGGAAAAACTGCTATGTGTGCAATTGCACATTTTAAAAACATGAGGGGCCTTTTCATTTTACTTTCGTTTGGAGTTTTCTTCTCTTTTTTTTCTCTCTCTTTTTTTAAAAATGTTTCCATGGCATTTTTTTTTTTTTTTTTTTTTTTTTTTTTTTTTTTTTTGGGGGGGTGGGGGTAGTTTGTTTGGGGTGTGTAGGGTTTTCTGTTGGGTTTTTTTTTGGGGGGGGGTTGAGTGGAGGTTGGGAGATTGGCGGTGTTTTTATTTGACCTGTTTTGTTTTGTTTTCGTTTTTGATTTGGTTTTGTTTGTTTGGGGGTTGATTTTTGGGGGGGATTGTTTGTTTCGGGGTTGTGTTTTGTTTTGTTTTTGTTTTGGGGGGGTGTTTTGTTGGGTTTTTTGGAAGGGGGTTTGGGAGATTGACGGTATTTTTATTTGACTTGTTTTGTTGTTTTGTTTCGTTTTTGATTTTGTTTTTGTTTGTTTGGGGTTTGATGTTTTATTTGAGGGGGGGGGGGGGGGTTTGTTGTGTGGGGGAGGACTATACTTTTCATATTTCAACCATACCGATTGTTCATGTTGCTGAATTCTGATTCGGTTCTATGTGATATATTTATATAATAATGTTCTCAAACTGAATTGTGAAAGACTGTCGGTGCTAAAGGACGGATCGTAATGTATTGTAAAACACATGGCTGTAGTCACAGATGACTTAACAGGTTGGCAAGGATACTAACCTCGTTTCCATACAATATGCACGAGGTCGCAGATCGACGCAGACCAAAAAAAAAAAATAATAATTATAAAACACAGTCGTGTCGGGGGTGGGGTTGGGGTATACCAGTGTTAAAGCGTTCGCCTGATGCGCGGTCGATCTAGGATCGATCCCCGTCGGTGGACACGTTGGACTATTTCTCGTTCCAGCCAATGCACTGCGACTGGTATATTATCAAATGCCGTGGTATGTGCTATCCTGTCTGTGGGATGGTGAATATAAAAGATTCTTTGCTACTAATGGGGAAAAGATGCAGCGGGTTTCTTCTCTAAGACTATATTTCAGAATTACTAAATGATTGACATCCAATAGCCGACGATTAATACATCAGTGTGATCTAGTGGTGTCGTTAAACAAAACAAACTTTTAACTTTAACGTCAGATCGGCGAAGGATCCAGGCATAAGCGCATGCGACAGGGGTGGGGAGGGGTGTCAGGGGCAATTTTTTTGCATTCGGGCAAAATCTAAGGAGAAGCTCATTCAAAATGAGCTGGCCTGAAAAACCCTTTCAACATGTATATTTCAACCATTCTACGTACAATATTAGTTGTGATCCATGTAAAAACGCGTAGTGATTCGCTTGCAACCCTATATTACTGTTGTAATTTAAATATGAATTTTTAAAAAAACTTTGTCATCCAGGGGCCCTATTCTCGAAGCCATCTTAGCGCTACAAAATCGTAAAACCGTCGTAGGTTGTGACGTCACTACAGCGCACGCCATAGTGACGTCATAGCTTACGATGATTTCACGATTTCGTAGGCTAACATAGCTTCGATAATATGGGCCCAGATGCGGACATTTTCCTTTAATTCGGTAAAAAAGCAACTTGACCCCTACCCCACCCACCATGTGGCCATAGTCTTATGAATCAAGGAAGTTGAACGTGTTTAACTTTGCAGAGCATCTGCGTCAAACTGCGTCTCTTGGCGGTTTTATGGAAACCGGGCTTTAGTTTGCAACATGTTAAAGGCGAGCTTGCACGGCAATTGACATACTAAAGGGCTAAAAAATATTTGCTTGAAAATACATTGTAAGTACATTTAAAATACATTGTACGTACATTTAAAATACATTGTAAGTACATTTAAAATACACTGTACGTACATTTAAAATACATTGTAAGTACATTTAAAATACATTGTAAGTACATTTAAAATACATTGTACGTACATTTAAAATCTGTCTTGAAAACTACTCTGTTCAGCCAGCTACATAATCGTTATATCTCACTTATAATCAATATTTTAGTAGCCATATTTATATATATATATATATTCTTGTGGTGTTTTTTAAAGTAGTAAACACTTTTTTTTTTGTCTTTTGGGGTTTTTTTTAGGGGTGGTTAAGTTAATTTAAAATTTATTTATTTATTTATTTATTTATTTATTTATTTGTTTATTATTATTGTGTGTGTGGGGGGGTTGTAATCTTTTTTTTAATTGAGTTTCTTTTCTTTTTAATAATAAATATAAATGCAACTGAAATATGGCTGCGCAAAACAAAACACAAATTCTTCAGTTTTCAATTTTCTCTAATGCCAGCTATTTGAAATGTAAACGGCTAATGGTAGCGAGCTTTAGGTGAAGATGAACGTACGCACAATGCATATTTCAAGTCACATAATTCGTGTGATTCCGCCTTTAGTAGGTCAACACTTGCCGTGTAATCCGGCCTTTAAATAGGGAGGGGGCCGTTCAACCACAGAGTGACTGGCGTACAGATTGATACAGATGATATCATTATACAGTCAAACCTTTCTATAGCGGTCATCCAACGAAGACTTGAAGGTGGCTTTTATAACCGGGTTATAGCTAAACTCCAGAAACAGAGGATACAGTGGCGTAATGAAAGTGTGTCGACATTACATTCTTTGTTCTTCCTCTAAAACAGATAATATCATTTCTATCATTTCATTGATTTCAACTTATGTTCGTGCTTATATCCAATTAAGGTTCAAGCACGCTGTCCTGGGTATACACCTCAGCTATCTGGACTGTCTGTCTAGGACAGTGGATTGGTTATTAGTTGGTTATTTGTTAGCGAGAGAGAAGAAAGTGTAGTGGCCTTACACCTACCCACTGAGCCCTTAGCAACTCGCTCCGAGTGGGAGTTGGTACCGGGCTGCGAACCCTGTACCTACTAACCTTATGTTCGATGGCTTAACCATGACACCACCGAGGCCGGTACAGATAATAGCATTGCTATTTAATAAATCACAACCACCTATCATGTGATTACAAGTATATTCTTTTCAACATCTCATATTTTAATGGCACTTCAATTCACACAGGATTTAAAAACACGTATGTGAGACCTTTCTTGATCTTTTATCCATTATATGTATTTGTCTGCTAACAGTTTCTAACGTATTCCCCTGTGACGTATCTCTTTAAAACCTTTTAGGATGTCGTCTGTTGAAAACAGACAATCCTTTTGTCTTAGTGCAGACGTAGGAGCTAAACGGATTATCGTCTGCTACAGAGCCACAAGAATAGAATATTATTGGGATGAAACATAGTTTTAAAGCTTTAGACGAAAGGTGAAATGTAGAAGTTACTTTTACACTTGGGAGAGAGAGAGAGAGAGAGAGAGAGAGAGAGAGAGAGAGAGAGAGAGAGAGAGAGAGAAAGAGAGATAGGGGAGAGAGAGAGAGAGATAATGAGAGAGACAGACAGACAGAGAGATGGGAGAATGATATAGAGAACCAGGAAGGGGGGGGGGGGGGGTGAGGGGTTCTCTGCCTTTACTAGCTACCTATTTAATTGTCGACTTTCAATACTTCCTTGAATAACTGCTTTGCAAAGGTTTGACTGAATGTAGATACATTTTTTATGTTTTTTGTCTGTTGTTGAACTCTAAAGATCATCGAAGTACACGGAAACCCCCGAAAATCGATTTCTGGTGACAATGTCCGAGAGATGTCTGTCGTACACTGGCGCGCGGCGCACGTGTACGTCTCTAAAATATTTATATCGCTTCGATGGTGTTATTGATACGTCTTATAGAAATGTGTATGTACATATTATCCACACTAGCCAGATACGCTTTGTATGTAGATGGATACAAACGTTTTCATATGCTGGTCACTTAAAACTGCTTGTCATACCAAATCAGTCTTGTTTTTTGTCTTTTGTCGTCTTTAAGGCGACGCCATTAGCACATCGTCGATTGGCGTAGCCAGGGATTTATATTGGGAGGGGGGGGGGGGGGGATGGTAACCGCATTGTTTATGAATCGTGACAAGGGGCGACAGGTAAGTATAAAAGGTGGTGGGGAAACAAAAGAGGTGTGCCTGTCATGGACAGAATACTGACGAAGTTAGATGTTGTGCCCACGATGCTTGAACAGTTCTCTGATGGAAGCATGCCAAACATTACCCACACCCGCAGCCACAAAGAGATGTAATATATATATATATATATATATATATATATATATATATATATATATATATAAATATAAATTCAATATACATATATATGTAAGTTACATTTATAACTGTATAATAGTGTCCGATGATGTGTTCATATTCAGAATAGAGTTTTAGCAGTATTAAAATAGATTCTAACAAGCCAATTCAGGAGGGGGGCGGAAGTCGTTTTTAATATTGCTTAAGACCTTATTTTCGTTGTGGAAGAAAGTGGTAAACAAGTTCAAGTAAAACATTATGCTAGGCTCAAACTGTCAACAGTCACGACGAAGTTGGCCAACTCGACGGTTGAATTGTAATTTCAACAACTCCCGATTTACGACGGTTGCGCTCAGATTAACAACTAATGGGTTATACGACGTGAATCGAGTTGTAAGACCGCTCAGACTAGCAACTGGATAGTTGTAGGGTGTATACTACCAAATCAAATCTCATAGACGACAATAGTAACATATGTGGCTAAAACTCCTACCTGCAGCGTACCAATCGACATAAACGCCACAAATATAAATACTACCACCCCTCACTCATAAAGTGAATCAGAAAAACTTGGGGGTCAAGCTGCTCGTTTCTGAGATAATTAGTAGCGTCTATGACTACCCTAGCTCCGCACAAAATGCGAGTGCTTTTTTTTTTACAGGTACCCCATACATGTTTCAAGCACAAGACTACTTTACACAGTGGTACTAGATGAAATAAAATTGCATAAATATTTTGCACAGGCGAAACTATTTCTTTTTACAACTAACACCCTCACATTTATCATCAATCACAGGACTTGTGCTGTTCACTTCTCAATCAAACTTTGACTCAACTGGAAATTATTTGGTTTAGTACTACCTGTAGACGTCGAGTCTGCAGAAAGTTGTCTATCTCGACAATTGCGCTGTAATATCTCCAACTTAACGACGGGTGCGCTCAGATTAAGTAAAGATTAAGTAAAGATTAAGTAAAGAGATATACGACGAGAATCGAGTTGTAAGAGCGCCCAGAGCGCCCAGAGTAGCAACTCGACAGTCGTAGAAGTCGTGACAGCAGAACTTTGGTCAACTTTGTGTTGGCAGTTGGTAGTCTGATACTAGAATTATACGACGAGAATCGAGTTGTAAGAGCGCCCAGAGTAGCAACTGGACAGTCGTAGAAGTCTTGACAGCAGAACTTTGGTCAACTTTGTGTTGGCAGTTGGTAGTCTGATACTAGAATTATACGAAGAGAATCGAGTTGTAAGAGCGCTCACACTAGCAACTGGATAGTCTTAACAGCAGAACGTTGGCTAACTCTGTGCTGACAGTTGTTAATCTGAACTCTGTCATAAGTCAGTGGCCATTGCCTTGTAGCAGTCTTTGGAGAGGAAGATGAAATAGGACTCATATATAGATACTAAATGGTTACTGCCTAAGATATCGGATTTATCCTGCGACTGTTAGAATGGCAAATGCATTCGCCATTCCACCGTAACAAGATAAAGCCGATATCTTAAGGCAGTAACCGGTTATTTGATTTATCCTGCAATTCAATATAATTCGAAAAATGTATGAAATTAACTATTTTATTACACAACTTTACCAGATTTAAGCGTAGAAGGCTTTATTGTTATTGTTATTGTTTAATGTTATTGCTTTATAAAGTTATTTCTTATGTTTAAAACTAAAGTTGTCTTTGAAACTGTTTTTAATAAAATAATAAGTACAATTAACCAACAATATAGAAACGTTTCTAGCCCAGTGGTAAATAAAGAAATGTTTTATTTAACGACGCACTCAACACATTTTATTTACGGTTATATGGCGTCAGACATAATATGGTTAAGAACCACACAGATTTTGATAGGAAACCCGCTGTCGCCACTACATGGGCTACTCTTTCCGATTAGCAGCAAGGGTTCTTTTATTTGCGCTTCCCACAGGCAGGATAGCACAAACCATGGCCTTTGTTGAACCAGTTATGGATCACTGGTCGGTGCAAGTGGTTTACACCTACCCATTGAGACTTGCGGAGCACTCACTCGGGGTTTGGAGGCCGGTCAGTGGTAAAGCGCCCGCTTGATGCGTAACCGGTTTGGGATCGATCCCTGTCGGTGGGCCATTGGGTTATTTCTCGTTCCAGCCAGTGCACCACGACTGGTAGATCAAAGGCTGTGGAACGACACCACTAGAGCACATTGATGTATTAATCATCGGCTACTGGATGTCAAACATTTGGTAATTTGACATATAGTCTTAGAGAGAAAACACGCTTCATTTTTTTTTCATTAGACGCAAGGGATCTTTTATATGCACTACCCCACAGGATATGACATACCAGTCGTGTGACCGGCCTCGGTGGCGTCGTGGTTAGGCCATCGGTATACAGGCTGGTAGGTACTGGGTTCGGATCCCAGTCGAGGCATGGGATTTTTAATCCAGATACCGACTCCACACCCCGAGTGAGTAAGGCTCAATGGGTAGGTGTAAACCACTTGCCATAACTGGTTCAACAAAGGCCATGGTTTGTGCTATCCTGCCTGTGGGAAGCGCAAGTAAAAGATCGGTTGCGCATCAAGCGGACGCTTTACCACTGAAAGAGTAGCCCATGTAGTGGCGACAGCGGGTTTCCTCTCAAAATCTGTGTGGTCCTTAACCATATATCTGACGCCATATAACCGTAAAATAAAATGTGTTGAGTGCGTCGTTAAATAAAACATTTTCTTTCTTTTACCAGTCGTGGTGCACTGACCAACGCATCAAGTGAGCGCTTTTCCACTGTCCCACGTTCTGCCCCGATCATGGTTTAATAACAGATCAACTTATTTTTAGCAATGTTTTCACATTATATTTAATTTTCATAGTTTTTATTTATTTCATTTCAACTTATTTTCGTGCTTATATCCAATTAAGGTTCAAGCACGCTGTCTTAGACACACGCCTAAGCTATCTGTGCTGTCTGTCCTGGAAAGTGGGTTAGTTGTTAGTTGTTAGTAGTTAGTGAGAGAGAAGAGCGTGTAGTGATCTTACACCTACCGATTAAGTCGTTAAAACTCGCTCTGGGGGGGGAGCCGGTACCGGGCTGCGAACCCTGTACCTACCAGCCTATAGTCCGATGGCTTAACCACGACACCACCGAGACCGGTCTTTCATAGTTGATTGATTCTTGCTTAACTTTTTGTGAGGAGTATCCGAGAACGTGTCTCTAATGCCTGACTTATCTCCCATCTATATCATAACACCATATTACCATATTATCGTATTATCATATTACCACCGTGTGACGCCTTGCTCCCGTGCTGTTACTATGGCAGCTAGAATGACATGGATCACCTCATGTTAATCCCGCACATGTGAAACAAAATTTGTTAATGCCTTTAATTAGTCGGACCGACTGTAACCGAGTATTTAAAGGGACAAACCCAAGTCTTTAAACATTACGGTTCATGTTTCATTTTTAGAGCAGTTTTTCATCATTGAAATCGGACATCACTTATATTTTAATGTTTAGAATATCCATTTCCGTACATCCGAATATAGACTATCCCACAGGCATGATAGCGCAAACCATAGCATTTGCAGTGGCGAATCTTTTCCAGTGGCGGATCCAGAAAATCCTTTGCTAGGGGGTGGGCAAGGGATTTCTAGGATTGTTCAACGTGAAAAAAAAAAATAATAATAATAAAATAATAAAATTAGAACTGTCGCAAAATTTAAGTGGGAGCGGGCCCCTGGGGATCCCTTATATCCGCCACTGCTTGATATACATACATAAAGAGACTGAAGAAGATGAAAAGAGTGGGAGAGAGTAAGACACACGGGGGGAGGAGAGAGTACGGGACAGAGTCAGAGACACACAGTGAGATGGGGGTACATACATATGTAAAAATGCCTTTGGTATACCAATCACGGGGACAGACACTAACACTTCAGGCGACAGCTCTACCTTTGAGCACTACCCCCCCCCCCCCCACACACACACACACACCTCTTTACCGCCCTTCTACAAAATTGGGCCATGTGTTTCTTTCTCCGGTGAAAAAAATACGCCACCAAAAACGAACAGGTGGTGACCTCGGCTGAATCCGCCCACGGTTCGATACTGGGCGAGTGTATCAAGAGCAGCAAGGGATCTTTTATATGCACCATCCCATAGAGAGGATAGCACATACCACGGTCTTTGATGTACCAATCGTGGTGCACTGGCTGGAGCGAAAAATAGCCCAATGTGCCCACTGACGGGGATTCCAAACCGACCGCGCATTCAAGGGACATTCCTGAGTTTGCTGCATTGTAAGATGTTTCTGACTAGTAAAATATTTCTTCGATTAAACTTACATATTAAATATATTTTCTTGTTTAGAATATCAGTATCTGTGTATTCAATGTGTTTCTGGTCGTCTTAATATTTGTAAGAAATCCAAACTGGATTTTGTCTTCAAACAATTTCGTACGTACGAAAAAATAATATTTCAGGAAATAAAATGAACTTTAACCTAGAACAAATATTAGAACGACCAGAAACACGTTTAATATACAGCCACTAATATTTCATGCAGAAAAATATATTTGATATGTAATTACAATCGTTAAAAAGTCTCTGTTAGCCGATAACATCTTAAAAAGTGCAGCAAACTCAGGAATGTCCCTTTAAGCGAGCGCTTTAGCACTGAGCTACGTCTCGCCCCCATCAGAAATAACGAATTATGTTCTCACCAACTCGCTTTGACTCGCTAGATATGTTTTTTTTTAATTAACTTGTAAGATAAATGGAATGTAACGGCTACTCGTGTAGTATTCTCTATTTATCGCAGTAAACCTACACATATTTTTTTGGCTCGTCTCTTACTAAGTAACAACGGTATGAATATTTCATCTTTAAAACAGTGCGTCGTTAAATAAACCATGTCTTTCCTTTCCTTCATCCGTAAAAACAAATAGCGGTTGCGTGGCTCCTTCCATAATTAACAGACATTATTGTAATATAGAAATTGCACTAAACTGCATGCAGACATTAACGGTGGTGTGTAATCCACCTACAGTTTCGCGCGGTTAATCTAATATACGAGATGCAAAAATGCATGCATTACGGAGACTGTCCCATTACGCTAACATTTAGCAGATTACCATGACGACGGCCTAAAAAAAAATGCTAGGAATCACCTTTATTTGTTCCTGTTACGAGGAAGAAAAAAAGTCATTTATTTTCATTAATATGTTATTTCTGTAATACCGGAATAATTCGCGAGGAGAAGGAGATAAAACGTTAAGCTATGTTGAACTGTGCTGCCGTGATTTCCATGAGATGTTTACGTGTCTTGTTAACATTCGTCTATTTCACACCCAATAGTCGATGTATTATTATTACTTTTTTTCTGGGGTGTTGTTCAGCATTCATTCAGTCAGTCAGTCAGTCAGTCGGTCTTAAAGGGACATACTCTAGTTTCAACCCGTGAAAATTAACACTAAGTTTAGTTCATCTACAAAGCTATGTGTTGTTTAGCATTCATTCATTCATTCGTTCATTCATTCATTCAGTCAGTCAGTCAGTCAGTCAGTCAGTCAGTCAGTCGGTCTTAAAGGGACATACTCTAGTTTCAACCCGTGAAAATTAACACTAAGTTTACTTTATCTACAAACCTATGTGTTGTTTAGCATTCATTCATTCATTCGTTCATTCATTCATTCATTCATTCAGTCAGTCAGTCAGTCAGTCAGTCAGTCAGTCGGTCTTAAAGGGACATACTCTAGTTTCAACCCGTGAAAATTAACACTAAGTTTACTTTATCTACAAACCTATGTGTTGTTTAGCATTCATTCATTCATTCGTTCATTCATTCATTCATTCAGTCAGTCAGTCAGTCAGTCGGTCTTAAAGGGACATACTCTAGTTTCAACCCGTGAAAATTAACACTAAGTTTACTTTATCTACAAACCTATGTGTTGTTTAGCATTCATTCATTCATTCGTTCATTCATTCATTCATTCAGTCAGTCAGTCAGTCAGTCAGTCAGTCAGTCGGTCTTAAAGGGACATACTCTAGTTTCAACCCGTGAAAATTAACACTAAGTTTACTTTATCTACAAACCTATGTGTTGTTTAGCATTCATTCATTCATTCATTCGTTCATTCATTCATTCAGTCAGTCAGTTAGTCAGTCAGTCAGTCAGTCGGTCTTAAAGGGACATACTCTAGTTTCAACCCGTGAAAATTAACACTAAGTTTAGTTCATCTACAAACCTGTGTGTTGTTTAGCATTCATTCATTCATTCATTCGTTCATTCATTCAGTCAGTCAGTCAGTCAGTCAGTCAGTCAGTCAGTCAGTCAGCTTTAAAGGAACATACTCTAGTTTCAACCTGTGAAAATTAACACTAAGTTTAGTTAATCTACAAACCTGTAACACATTTGGATAAAGTTACAATTGAGTGAAATATGAGTCTGTGACTTTGAAATGGTGAAATAACCTCTAAAAATAGACTAAAACTCTACTCCATAACTGTTACTTCTCAGACGTACGTGCGTTTTAAAAACTTTTAGAAATGCATTTTGTGATATTAAAAACACCAAGATGACCAAAAACACTTCGAATGTATTGAAATTTATAATCTAAACAATAAAATCTAAGTAAAGTATGATTTAAGTTATCAAAAACGGTTATAACAGTAAAACAAATATGCGTTAGTGTTTAAAAACTAGGGTATGTCCCTTTAACATCAGCAATATTATTATAGATGGTCCAAGTTGCCATTTAATTTTATGTTTTACGAATGACAGAGATGGAGACATACAGCGAGACAGGTGAATAGGAAGGAAATGTTTTATTTAACGACGCACTCAACACATTTTATTTACTTCATGGGCTACTCCTTTATAGTAACAGCAACGGATCTTTTAAATGTACCATCGCACAGACAGGATAACACATACCACGGCCTTTGATATACCAGTCGTGATGCACTGGCTGGAGCGGGAAATAGCCCAATAGGTCAACCGACGGGGATCGATCCCAGACTGACCGCGTATCACTGGGCTACGTCCCGTGCCCTCAGGTGAATAGAGACAGGCAGACAGACACGGAGGAGAGGGCGGAGAAAGAGACAGATAAATACACGTAGAGAGACAGACAGAAAGAGACAGACAAACAGAGACAGATAAATACATTTAGAGAGACAGACAGAAAGAGAGATAAATAAACGTAGAGAGACAGACAGAAAGAGACAGACAGACAGAGACAGATAAATACATTTAGAGAGAAAGAGAGATAAATAAACGTAGAGAGACAGACAGAATGAAACAGATAAGTACATGTAGAGAGACAGACAGAAAGAGAGATAAATACACGTAGAGAGACAGACAGAAAGAGACAGACAGACAGAGACAGATAAATACATTTAGAGAGACAGACAGAAAGAGAGATAAATACACGTAGAGAGACAGACAGAAAGAGGCAGACAGACAGAGACAGATAAATACATTTAGAGAGACAGACAGAAAGAGAGATAAATAAACGTAGAGAGACAGACAGAAAGAGACAGATAAGTACATGTAGAAAGACAGACAGAAAGAGACAGACAGACAGAGACAGATAAATACATTTAGAGAGACAGACAGAAAGAGAGATAAATACACGTAGAGAGACAGACAGAAAGAGACAGACAAATACACGTAGAGAGACAGACAGAAAGAGACAGACAGGCAGAGACAGATAAATACATGTAGAGAGACAGACAGAAAGAGACAGACAGACAGAGACAGATAAATAAATTTAGAGAGACAGACAGAAAGAGAGATAAATACACGTAGAGAGACAGGCAGAAAGAGACAGACAAATACACGTATAGAGACAGACAGAAAGAGACAGAGATAAATACACGTATAGAGACAGACAGAAAGAGACAGATAAATACACGTAGAGAGACAGACAGACAGAGACAGATAAATACATTTAGAGAGACATACAGAAAGAGAGATAAATAAACGTAGAGAGACAGACAGAAAGAGACAGATAAATATACGTAGAGAGACAGACAGAAAGAGACATATAAATACATGTAGAGAGACAGACAGAAAGAGACAGATAAATACACGTAGAGAGACAGACAGAAAGAAACAGATAAATACATGTAGAGAGACAGACAGAAAGAGACAGATAAATACACGTAGAGAGACAGACAGAAAGAGACAGATAAATACATGTAGAGAGACAGACAGAAAGAGACAGATAAATACACGTAGAGAGACAGACAGACAGAAAGAGACAGATAAATACACGTAGAGAGACAGACAGACAGAGACAGATAAATACATTTAGAGAGACAGACAGAAAGAGAGATAAATAAACGTAGAGAGACAGACAGAAAGAGACAGATAAATATACGTAGAGAGACAGACAGAAAGAGACAGATAAATACACGTATAGAGACAGACAGAAAGAGACAGATAAATACACGTAGAGAAACAGACAGAAAGAGACAGATAAATACATGTAGAGAGAGACACAGAAAGAGACAGATAAATACACGTAGAGAGACAGACGGAAAGAGACAGATAAATACATGTAGAGAGACAGACAGAAAGAGATGGACAGACAGACATACAGAGAAATAAAATAGAATTACAGACAGAGAGAGAGAGAGAGAGAGAGAGAGAGAGAGAGAGAGAGAGAGAGAGAGAGAGAGAGAGAGAGAGAGAGAGAGAGAGCGAGAGAACGTTTGTTTTGTTTAACGATACCACTAGATCACATTGATTTATTAGTCATCGGTTATTGAATGTCAAACATTTGTTAATTTTGACATATAGTCTTAGAGAGAAAACTCGCTACAGTTTTCCTTCAGTAGCAAGGGATATTTTAGATGCACTACGCCATAGACAGGATAGCACATACCACGGTCTTTGATATACCAGATACGATGCATGTGTAACATTTGGTAATTGTGATGTTATGTGGTCATAGAGGAAACCCTTTACATATTTCCAGCAGCAGCAGCAAGGGATCTTTTATATGTACTTTCCCCAAAGACAGAGCGGCACACATCTCACGGCCTTTGATAATATACCAGTCGTGAGGCACTGGTTGGGACGGGAAATAACCCAATGGGCCCACCGATCGCGCGTCATCAGGCGAGCGCCTTCTCGTTTGGCTAAATCAGAAAACGGATCCACTGACTTGATTCGTTCTTTACCGGCCTCGGTGGCGTCGTGGTTAGGCCATCGGTCTACAGGCTGGTAGGTACTAGGTTCAGATCCCAGTCGAGGCATGGGATTTTTAATCCAGATACCGACTCCAAATCCCTGAGTGAGTGATCCGCAAGGCTTAATGGGTAGGTGTAAACCACTTGCACCGACCAGTGATCCATAACTGGTTCAACAAAGGCCATGGTTTGTGCTATCCTGCCTGTGGGAAGCGCAAATAAAAGATCCCTTGCTGCTAATCGGAAAGAGTAGCCCATGTAGTGGCGACATTTCTTTCTTTCTTTGATTCGTTCTTTCGACCCAAGTACTTCTTCAAGTAAGCGCTCTACTGACTGAGCTAGATCTAGGAGGGGGGGAGGGGGGTTGGTAATTTTTTGCATTTTTAACATCAGAGAAGTGTTCAAGCACGCCTGTCGTGGGCACAACCTCTGACTTCACTGGAGGGTTCTGTCCATGACGGGGAGGCGCTAGATCAAAGTGTAAATCCAGATTTATACTTCGCCGCCGACTGTTGTTGGCGAGTAGTCGACTCGACCAGTCCTGCCTCTGTTCAAAACTATTCCTCATTTTTCATTCATTTCATTTCCAATTAAAGTTCAAGTACACTGTCCTGGGCACACACCTCAGCTATCTGAGCTGTCTGTCCAGGACAGTGGGTTAGTGAGAGAGAAGAGGGTGTAGTGGTCTTACACCTACCCACTGAGTCGTTAAAACTCGCTCTGGGTGGGAGCCGACACCGGGCTGCGAACACTGTACCTACCAGCCTTATGTCCGACGACAGTGGATTAGTTGTTAGTGGTTAGTGAGAGAGAAGAGGGTGTAGTGGTCTTACACCTACCCACTGAGTCATTAAAACTCGCTCTGGGTGGGAGCCGACACCGGGCTACAAACCCAGTACCTACCAGCCTTATGTCCGACGACAGTGGATTAGTTGTTAGTGGTTAGTGAGAGAGAAGAGGGTGTAGTGGTCTTACACCTAGCCACTGAGTCGTTAAAACTCGCTCTGGGTGGGAGCCGATACCGGGCTGCGAACCCAGTACCTACCAGCCTTATGCCCGATGGCTTAACCACGACACTACCGAGGTAGATCTCATTTTTTTAGTGAATTCAGTATGATTTTAACAAAGGTCATATTACATTTTAGTGCCTGTTCGTTTAACGATTTTCAGTTTATTTAATAAAGAATTAAACTTAAACTGTGCAGGAGGTCGGCGTTCGAAGTATGAATTGACATTTACTCGATATGTATTGCCAGAGGGGGATCTAGGGGAGCCCATGGTCCCGCCCCCTCCCCCTTAAATTTTGCGACTGTTATAATTTTATTATATATTAATTTTCTTCTTTTTTTACGACCCCTTCCAAACCTCCCCCAAAGTTTCATTGGCATTCCGCCTCATGTCCTTGCCTCCCCCCCCCCCCCCCCCCCCAATGGATTTTCTGGATCGGCCACTGGTATGTATTGTACACAGGTTAACATATTCTACAGATCAAGATTAGAATACAGTCAATAGCAACGAACACGTAATGTCTTTGTCTGTATCTATTTTTATTTCATTTCTTCTTTCTCTTTTTTTCCCCCCAAAGAGTGATAGGTATGCCTCAGTTTCAACAACACAAGATTTATAGTATTCACACTTTCAAAAAAGATTTTTATAAAAACAGTCGGGATGTGGGTGTTCTTATTTTTCCATATGGATCTACATGTGAAACAAACAGAAAACAAAGAGAGGTAACGAAATGGTATTTGCAGCTACGCAAATAGATTGTCTGAATTTATGTATGGATACACATAGCATACACTGTCAAAACATGAAATGCATCTGGTAGTAGAAGATAGACAAAACGTTTTAGAACAAGAAACTCAACGAATTGTGATAGTAACAGAAGATAGACAAAACATGTTTTGACGAGAAACACGAAATGTGATAGTAACGGTAGATAGACAAAACATGTTTTGACCAGACACACGAAATGTGATAGTAACGGTAAATAGACAAAACGTGTTTTGACGAGTAACACAAAATGTGATAGTAACGGTAGATAGACAAAACATGTTTTGACGAGAAACACGAAATGTGATAGTAACGGAAGATAGACAAAACATGTTTTGACGAGAAACACGGAATGTAATAGTACCGGTAGATACACAA
>NC_054709.1:28962472-29062623 GCF_016097555.1 Gigantopelta aegis | reverse complement strand
GAGGGGGAGAAAAACAAAAGGAGGGAGGGGAGACAGAGATAAAATTTCTTTAGTACACATTTATAATTTCCATTACAACACAACTGAAAAAACCCTGCTACAGGCTGGTCGGTTGGTTGGCTGATTGATTGATTGATTCACAGATCGATCGATTGGGTGGATGAATGAGTGAGTGAGTGAGTGAATGAGTGAGTGAGTGAGTGAGTGATGGACTGACTGACTGAGTGTGTTTGAAAGAGAAGACAGACGGAAAGAAAGACAGACAGAAATACAAACAGTGAGAGAGGGAGGGACAGACACATAACTCTTTAAATTTGGCGCCAACTTAAAGGGACATACCCTAGTTTTTAAACACTAAGGCATATTCTTTTACTATTTTAGCCGTTTTTGATAACTGAAATCATACTTTACTTAGATTTTATGGTTTAGATTATCAATTTCCGTACATTCGAAATGTTTTTGGTCATCCTTGTGTTTTTAATATCACAAAATGCATTTCTCATATTTTAAAAAACGCACATGCATCTGAGAAGTCACCATTTCAAAGTCACAGACTCATGTTTCACTCAATTGTAACTTAATCCAAATGTATTAAAGGTTTGTAGATTAACTAAAGTTAGTGTTAATTTTTACGGGTTGAAACTAGGGTATGTCCCTTTAAGACACATAGCTGCTTAAAATCAAACACCGACAGATAGCCGACACCGCTGCTTTAACACCGAAAAGATACGCAACAGGCATAGGCAGTACTAAACCAAATAACATCCGGCTGGGACAAAGTTCGAGGTGAACCCAACTTTTGATAGAGCAGTTAATATCACATAATAATTGGTGATAAATGTGATTATTTATTGTAAAAACTAATTTAAAACATCATCTGGGCACAAAATGTATGCTATTTTATTTCATCTAGTTCCATTGTGTCAAGTAGTCTTGTTCTTGTAACATGTATGGGTTATGGGGTACCTATATAAAAAAAAAACTTACTCAAAACTAGGAGTGCTGTAAAACGTCTGTTATATGGAAAACGAGCTATAAAAGATACCATTTTCTCCAGTTAATACTCTGAGGTAAGGTTTGTAGTACTGATATTTATGGGTCATAGTTTGCTTGATATTTTCCATATATTATTTTTAAACACAGACGTTAACATGGTCGCCTATGGGATTTTATTTGGTATAGTACAACCTAAAGTAACATGGCCGATTTAAATGAGACGCCGAAGCTCATTTGTCGGGACGTCGTTGGGCCGCGCTGTGAGCGCTGCTCATAACGCCCCGCTGGTGAAATCCCGAAATAACATTATCAGTGGGAGATGATCTTGCACTCCCCGTGACAATGTCTAATGGTACAACAGGTCCGACGAACACGCCATTACACGGCAAATAAGAAATCGATGTACTGAAATTACCCAGCTTGCCCACCGCTAACACAATACATTTGTATCTTGTCTTACAGATTCCGACGAACATTTGACAAGCGATGTGGCTTGATGATCCGTACGGTACAGCTATAACTTTGGTGGAGCGATGGGTCGCGAGTTCCAATCCCATCACACCTACCACCACCAACACGCACAGTACATCTACTTCTAAATGGAACCATTTACAACTTATAGCGGTAATATTAGATTCTGAACATGGAGAGCGATGTGGTTTGATGATCCGTACGGTACAGCTATAACTTTGGTAGAGCGATTGGTCACGAGTTCGAACCCCAACACCCCTACCACCATCAGCACGCACAGTACATCTACTTCTAAATGGGAACATTTACAACTTGTAGATTGTGAACGTGGAACGCCATGTAGCTTGATGATCTGTTTAGTGATCGCTCGTTGGAGCGATGGGTTGCAGGAACGAATCCACCAACACCTCTACGTCAAATTTACAACGTCTACTGTCCGAACCAAAACGTTAACAACTACAATAAATTACTCTCCTACCTTTAATTACCGTTACATTTCCCCCAAATTTTGTCCACACACAAGTTGTGAAAAAAAAACATTACAGTGACACAGATTCCACATATGAGACTGTAACGATGTCGCCAGTATCGACTTTGCTGAGATAGCATGGGGCAAAATACATGCAGTTTTCTGCCGTCTGCCATTTTGCTTTTTTATGGAATACTCTTCAAGAGGGGTGAAAGCCTACAAAGTATGTGACATAATTAATATAAAATCAATGATCTTTAGTGGTATATTTAAACAAACAAAAAATAATTTAAAAAATTAATATGACGTCATTAAGTTTGCTTTTATATCATAACATGTTATGACGTTGCTAGATTAAGTCATATCCTTTCACCCCTCTTGGAGAATATTCCATAAAAAGTCAAAATGGCAGCCGGCACAAAATTACATGCTTTTTGCCCTATGCGATCTCAGCGAAGTCGATATTGGTGACATGGTTATCATCTAGTATGTGGAATCTGTGTCATTGCAATGGTTTTTCCTAGATTTCTGTCAGGACAAAATGTGAGTAAAATCTAACGAAAAATAAAGGTAGGAGAGCAATATTTTGTAGTTGTTAATATTTTGGTTCGGACAGTAGGATTGCCCACCGTTATATCTGACAGATTGTGAATACCGAGCGTTATGTAGCTTGGTGATCCGTACAACAATCACTTGATGAATATGAAGGGCTATGAGGCTTGGTGATCCGTACTGTAGTAACTTGATGGTCTCATGGGCCGTGAGATCGAATCGCCCTCACCCCCCCCCCCCCCCCCCCACCCCCCCCCCCCCCACACACACACACACATACACACACAGTGCATGGTTCGCACGGTCTTGAAAAGTGCTTGAATCTAGGAGTTTGAAATGAAAAGTGCTTATTTTCACTTTTTTGGGGAAAAGTGCTTGAAAAGTCCTTGAAAAGTGCAAAAGTGCTTGAAAAGTCCTTGAAAAGTGCTTGAATTTCATGTCAGTGCGACTAGCGCGTCATTTTAACCAGAAATTACGGAACAATCTCGAAAGAAATTTAGCATTTTTACTTCTGTGTTTGCACTTTCATTCCAGCACTCGCGACGTTCCGCGACCTGAATGTACTCGGCCCATTCTGGGACAAATGCTATGTTCCGAATGCCTCAGCCGAGGATTTACCGATTATTGACGAGCGTAATAGCCTCGTTTTTAGAACCGCAAACAATAGTCAGGTGAGACGACACGGAATCACTTAGATTTTGCACTTCCAAGCTAACTTGCGATGAGGACAGACGTCTCGCCATGTACTCTCGAGTTACACCCCCACCCCCCACCCACCCCACCCCACCCCCCACCCACCCCCACCCCACCCCACCTGGGGGGACTCTTACTGATTTACGGGAAGCTATTTGAATATCGCGTCACTACACCGGGTCACGGGCTTCCGTGACTTTGGTGTACGGCGACTCGATCGTACAGAAGAAGAGGAGGAGATGGAGGAAGAGGAAAAGCGCGCCAGGAACGGCACGGGGCGGACCAAAACTGGCGGCTGCACCGCCAGCGGCGTTCCCTTCTGCGACGCCGCCTCCAGCCCAGCCTGAGTCGAGGAAACCTGCTACGCCGGAACCGTCGACCACCGAGAGGGACAGACTCAACACCGCGGTGTGTGAGACGCCCCGTAAAGGCCCTCCATCGCCGACCACTACGTGGCCCAGACAGAACTGGCCGGTATCCCCGGTACTGCCAGTCGTCAAGCCACCGGGCCGATCAGCCGCCGTTGGAAAGAGGAAGGCCGTCGCTTAGCCGAGCGACCAACCTGACAAGGCCCGGCCTCCACCTTCACAAGCACCGTCCCCCTCCAACTCGGAAGCCGTCTGGAAAGTTCAGATCGGGAAAATCAGGTCCGGCTTCCTAAAGTTCGTGCAGGGGGACACCTCGGATCCATCATCACTGATGGGCGGACTAGTGGAACCAGAACTAAAACAACTTCCTGATGGAAGCGCTTACGAGCTACACACCATCAAATCTACAGCCGGCAAGACGGGGTTGGTACTAACTCAGCGCCGAGAAGGAGTCTACCGACAAGCGGTCCTGGTTAAAGAGATGGATAGCCACACCATCCACAGGATCGTCAAAGCCCTTTCCGGCAACGACTACCGGAATGGCATAACCATCCTCGCCGACCAAAGATGGAAGCACTTCATCCCCGCCTTTGCCGGTTCTCCGCTCATCGGTTCGCCGTAGGTCAATTTCCAACGGCCTTAATGAGGCCACTCACGTGGACATATAGATCGGACCTTCGTTCAAAATTTTATTTCGAACTTACTTCTGTTTTTTTAATATTATTAAATAGTCCGATCCTCTCTTCTTTCTCTTATTTATTTTTGGACTGTCCTTCTAAAATGCTCTAAAATATATAAAATATTCGGATGAGCAGTCATTTTTTTTTTTTTTTTTTTTTTTTTTTAATTCTATTAACTTTTTACTAATTGCTATTTTCAAAATTCTGCCCATTTTCAACACTCAACAGTCCTTGAATTTTATGGGTCCTTGCCTGTATGAACACACACACACACACACACAGACTATCTCTACTTCTCTACTTCTAAACGGGACCATTTACAACTTCTAGGATTGCCCGTCATTATGTCTGGCATAGTCTGAATATGAAGCGCTATGTAGAACCCCGGCACCAAAACCGGTAAATTTACAACGTCTAGGATTGCCCGTCATTATGTCTGACACAGTCTGAATATGAAGCGCTATGTAGAACCCCGGCACCCCAACCGGTAAATTTACAACGTCTAGGATTGCCCGTCATTATGTCTGACACAGTCTCAATATGAAGCGCTATGTAGAACCCCGGCACCCCAACCGGTAAATTTACAACGTCTAGGATTGCCCGTCATTGTGTCTGACACAGTCTGAATATGAAGCGCTGTGTAGAACCCCGGCACCCCAACCGGTAAATTTACAACGTCTAGCATTGCCCGTCATTATGTCTGACACAGTCTGAATATGAAGCGCTGTGTAGAACCCCGGCACCCCAACCGGTAAATTTACAACGTCTGGCATTGCCCGTCATTATGTCTGACACAGTCTGAATATGAAGCGCTGTGTAGAACCCCGGCACCCCAACCGGTAAATTTACAACGTCTGGGATTGCCCGTCATTATGTCTGACACAGTCTCAATATGAAGCGCTATGTAGAACCCTGGCACCCCATCCGGTAAATTTACAACGTCTGGGATTGCCCGTCATTATGTCTGACACAGTCTGAATATGAAGCGCTATGTAGAACCCTGGCACCCCAACCGGTAAATTTACAACGTCTAGGATTGCCCGTCATTATGTCTGACACAGTCTGAATATGAAGCGCTATGTAGAACCCCGGCACCCCATCCGGTAAATTTACAACGTCTAGGATTGCCCGTCATTATGTCTGACACAGTCTGAATATGAAGCGCTATGTAGAACCCTGGCACAACAACCGGTAAATTTACAACGCCTAGGATTGCCCGTCATTTTGTCTGACACAGTCTGAATATGAAGCGCTATGTAGAACCCTGGCGCCCCAACCGGTAAATTTACAACGTCTAGGATTGCCCGTCATTATGTCTGACACAGTCTGAATATGAAGCGCTATGTAGAACCCCGGCACCCCAACCGGTAAATTTACAACGTCTAGGATTGCCCGTCGTTATGTCTGACACAGTCTGAATATGAAGCGCTATGTAGAACCCTGGCACCCCAACCGGTAAATGTACGTCTAGGAAGGAAGGATGGAAGGAAGGAAGGAAGGAAGGAAGGAAGGAAATATTTTATTTAACGACGCACTCAACACATTTTATTTACGATTATATGGCGGCGGACATATGATTAAGGATCACACAGATATTGAAGGAGGAAACCCGCTGTCGCCACTTCATGGGCTACTCTTTTCGATTAGCAGCAAGGGATCTTTTATATGCGCCATCCTACAGACAGGATAACACATACCACGGCCTTTGATATGCCAGTCGTGGTGCAACGTATAGGAGTGCCCGCCATTAATACATTTACATTTATAGCTTACAGTTTGTGAATATGGAGCGCGACGTGGCTTCATCGGTATAGAAATCACTTTGTGGTGCGGAGGACTGTGGGATCGAACCCCAAGGTCTTACTCTATAGTTTAAAAAAATTTGTTTTGATTAACGGCACCACTAGAGCACATTAATTTATTAATCACTGATTGTCTAACATTTGGTAGTTTTGACATAGAGTCTTAGGGAGGAAATCCGCTACATTTTTCCATTAGTAGTAGGATCTTTTTTATGCACCATCCCATGGTGCACTGGCTGGAGCTAGAAATAGCCTAGTGGGCCCACCGACGAGGATCGATCCCAGATAACCGCGCATCAAGCGAGCGCTTTACCACTGGACTGCCACATAGAGGTGTCATCTGCCAATGAAATCCATGTTACATTTCCCAACTTCAAATGAAGATTGCTAATAGAAAGGGTTCTTGTTGGCACTAATATACAGCATTGCGAATATATAGAAGAAACGCAAAACCACATTGTCGTAACATTTGGAGAATTGATTTAATTATTGAATGGTGAGTCCGATAATTACCAAATGTTGCAGGATTGTTCACAATTTACTCTCGTCCATTGTGAGCAAGTGATAGGACACACCACCAAGGTCAAGGTCATCTGGAGTCAATACCGGGTGTGGCCTCCGCGTGTGTTGACAACTGCCTGGCACCGCCTGCCCATTGAAACAACCAGAGTACGGATGACGTCCCGGGGGATGGTGGCCCACTCGGCCTGCAAGGCTGCTGCCAGCTCGGGCAGGGTCTGGGGCTGTGGTTGTCGCTGTCGGAGGCGTCGGTCCAACTCGTCCCATAGATGCTCAATTGGGTTCAAATCCGGTGATATCGATGGCCAAGGAAGGACATTAATGTTGTTGTTCTGTAGGAAAGCCGTTGTGAGACGTGCTGTGTGAGGCCTGGCGTTGTCATGTTGGAACACTGCGTTGGCGTTGGCCATAACTGGAACGATGTGTGGCCGGAGGATCTGGTCAATGTAGCCCTGTGCATTCAGGTTGCCCTGCATGTGGACCAGGTCAGTTCTGCCAGTGTGTGAGATGGCTGCCCACACCATGACACTACCCCCGCCGAATCTGTCCACTTCCTGCACGCAGTTTGCCGCATAACGTTCACCACGACGCCTATATACGCGACATCTTCCATCATGACGTCGGAGCAGAAATCGGGACTCGTCACTGAACCACACCTGTCTCCATCGCAGTTGAGGCCATTGTCGATGAATCTGGCACCACTGCAGTCGGAGTCGACGGTGTTGTGGTGTTAAGATGACACCTCGAACTGGACGTCTGGCACGAATTCCTACCTCACGTAGGCGGTTCAGTACGATCTGGTCGGATATCCTGCGCAAACCTGGTATTGCTGCGGCTGTGGAGGTGGCAGTAGTCAATCGTTCCCGAAGGTGGCGTACCCGGATGTAGCGGTCCTGCTCGGGGGTAGTGACCCGTGGTCGACCGGATCTAGGGAGGTCACGTGTTGATCCATGTTGCTGGTAACGGTCCCACAGTCTGGAGATGGTGCTTGGGGACACATGGAATGCCCTGGCAACGGCCGTTCTGGATTCGCCTGCGTCTAGTCGGCCGATGGCATTGTTTCTCTGCGGTTCACTGAGACGTGGCATGTCCTGGATTGTCAACTGTCGGCCAGATACAGAGGCCAGGCAAGCGAACACCCTGCACTTTTATACTGTCGGTGTTCATGTTGCACGTGCAGACAACGCACGTGCAGTGGTGACATGGTTTGCACGTGGCTGCGTGTTTGCGAATATTCACATTTTGGAACTTTATTGTACAGTAGCTGCGTTTTATCGAATGTAACCGTGGGAATGTGTTTGGGACATGCAATGACCTTATATTCACAAAGCATGAACCGGTAGGAAACATAAAATCGGAGTTATAACCCATTTGTACCCTTTTGCGTTTCTTTTTTTGAAGAGTATATATTATATAAGCATTTATTTTCACTCCAAAATTGAGAACATTTACGTCTCCGTGTTTTGCTATTTATAACCGCTTTTGGCTGTACTATCGGTCCGAACAGACAGCGCAGGAATTATTCACAACGGCCGCCTGTTCTGCTGTACACCCATGTCCCAAGCATTCAAAGAAAGAAATGTTTTATTTAACGACGCACTCAACACCCAAGCATTCATTGTACAATATCACAAATTAGTATGGGCAAAGGGTTGGAACGTAGCCGAGTCGAAAAGCGTTAATTTGATGCGCGGTCGGTATTGGATCGATCTCCGTCAGTGGAACCAGTGGGCTATATCTCGTTACATTTGTAACGTCTAGATTTGTCTAGCACCAACACAATACCTTTATACAATACATTCTAGATTTGTATATGGCGCAAATGCAACACATTTGTAACTTCTAGATTTGTCTAGCACCAACACGATACCTTTATACAATACATTCTAGATTTGTATATGGCGCAAATGCAACACATTTGTAACTTCTAGATTTGTCTAGCACCAACACGATACCTTTATACAATACATTCTAGATTTGTATATGGCGCAAATGCAACACATTTGTAACTTCTAGATTTGTCTAGCACCAACACGATACCTTTATACAATACATTCTAGATTTGTATATGGCGTAAATGCAACACATTAGTAACTTCTAGATTTGTCTAGCACCAACACGATACCTTTATACAATACATTCTAGATTTGTATATGGCGCAAATGCAACACATTTGTAACTTCTAGATTTGTCTAGCACCAACACGATACCTTTATACAATACATTCTAGATTTGTATATGGCGCAAATGCAACACATTTGTAACTTCTAGATTTGTCTAGCACCAACACGATACCTTTATACAATACATTCTAGATTTGTATATGGCGCAAATGCAACACATTTGTAACTTCTAGATTTGTCTAGCACCAACACGATACCTTTATACAATACATTCTAGATTTGTATATGGCGCAAATGCAACACATTTGTAACTTCTAGATTTGTTTAGCACCAACACGATACATTTATACATTCTAGATTTGTCTATAGCGCTAATAGCCATTGAGATGCATTTATGCCTTCTACACTGGTCTAGCGATGACATTTCTGAGTTTCTCTCCTGTGCATCTGATTGTAGCTTAAACACAGCAACCAAAAGCAATCGAAGAATTTTTTTAATTTATTTATTTATTATTGTTATTATTTTATTATTATTATTATTATTTATTTAATTGTTTGGTTGGGGTTTGTTTTTGTTTTTTTGGGATGTGTAAATGTATTTATTTTTGTCGTTGTTTTGGGGGTGTTTCTGCTTTATTGGGAGGGGTTGTTTTTTATCCTTGGGTGTTTTTCTGTCTGGCTGTGTGTCTCTTAGTCTCTCTCTCTCTCTCTCTCTCTCTCTCTCTCTCTCTCTCTCTCTCTCTCTCTCTCTCTCTCTCTCTCTCTCTCTCTCTCTCTCTCTCTCTCTCTCTCGTGGTATTTTCTTGTTTCCTCTTGTTATTGTAATTCGTTCGGTTCGGTATTTTCTGAGGATGGAGTTTACTAAACGTGCACATGGTAAACGAAATGTACGAAGGAAAATAACTCTAGAATTTTTATCTCCACAAAGCTATCACGAGTTATCCATTCATCCTCATTCTATGTACATGTATTATCTAGAAGACCCCAGGCCGAATTCACTAAGCCTTGTTTATGTCTCACACGCGTTTAACTACATACATTTACAATGCCTTGTTGATGTCTCGCATGCATTTAACTACATACATTTACAATGCCTGTTTATGTCTCGCACGCGTTTAACTACATACATGTACAATGCCTGTTGAGATCTCGCACGCGTTTAACTACATACATTTACAATGCCTGTTGATGTCTCGCACGTGTTTAACTACATACATTTACAATGCCTTGTTGATGTCTCGCACGCGTTTAACTACATACATTTACAATGCCTGTTGATGTCTCGCACGCCTTTAACTACATACATTTACAATGCCTGTTGATGTCTCGCACGCCTTTAACTACATACATTTACAATGCCTGTTGATGTCTCGCACGCGTTTAACTACATACATTTACAATGCCTGTTGATGTCTCGCTCGCGTTTAACTACATACATTTACAATGCCTGTTTATGTCTCGCACGCGTTTAACTACATACATTTACAATGCCTGTTGACGTCTCGCACGCGGTTTAACTACATACATTTACAATGCCCTGTTGACGTCTCGCACGCGTTTAACTACATACATTTACAATGCCCTGTTGACGTCTCGCACGCGTTTAACTACATACATTTACAATGCCCTGTTGACGTCTCGCACGCGTTTAACTACATACATTTACAATGCCCTGTTGACGTCTCGCACGCGTTTAACTACATACATTTACAATGCCCTGTTGACGTCTCGCACGCGTTTAACTACATACATTTACAATGCCCTGTTGACGTCTCGCACGCGTATAACTACATACATTTACAATGCCCTGTTGACGTCTCGCACGCGTATAACTACATACATTTACAATGCCCTGTTGACGTCTCGCACGCGTATAACTACATACATTTACAATGCCCTGTTGACGTCTCGCACGCGTATAACTACATACATTTACAATGCCCTGTTGACGTCTCGCACGCGTTTAACTACATACATTTACAATGCCCTGTTGACGTCTCGCACGCGTTTAACTACATACATTTACAATGCCCTGTTGACGTCTCGCACGCGTTTAACTACATACATTTACAATGCCCTGTTGACGTCTCGCACGCGTTTAACTACATACATTTACAATGCCCTGTTGACGTCTCGCACGCGTTTAACTACATACATTTACAATGCCCTGTTGACGTCTCGCACGCGTTTAACTACATACATTTACAATGCCCTGTTGACGTCTCGCACGCGTTTAACTACATACATTTACAATGCCCTGTTGACGTCTCGCACGCGTTTAACTACATACATTTACAATGCCTGTTGACGTCTCGCACCCCTTTAACTACATACATTTACAATGCCTGTTGACGTCTCGCACGCCTTTAACTACATACATTTACAATGCCTGTTGACGTCTCGCACGCGTTTAACTACATACATTTACAATGCCTGTTGATGTCTCGCTCGCGTTTAACTACATACATTTACAATGCCTGTTGATGTCTCGCACGCGTTTAACTACATACATTTACAATGCCCTGTTGACGTCTCGCTCGCACGCGTTTAACTACATACATTTACAATGCCCTGTTGACGTCTCGCACGCGTTTAACTACATACATTTACAATGCCCTGTTGACGTCTCGCACGCGTTTAACTACATACATTTACAATGCCCTGTTGACGTCTCGCACGCGTTTAACTACATACATTTACAATGCCCTGTTGACGTCTCGCACGCGTTTAACTACATACATTTACAATGCCCTGTTGACGTCTCGCACGCGTTTAACTACATACATTTACAATGCCCTGTTGACGTCTCGCACGCGTTTAACTACATACATTTACAATGCCCTGTTGACGTCTCGCACGCGTATAACTACATACATTTACAATGCCCTGTTGACGTCTCGCACGCGTATAACTACATACATTTACAATGCCCTGTTGACGTCTCGCGCGCGTTTAACTACATACATTTACAATGCCCTGTTGACGTCTCGCGCGCGTTTAACTACATACATTTACAATGCCCTGTTGACGTCTCGCGCGCGTTTAACTACATACATTTACAATGCCCTGTTGACGTCTCGCACGCGTTTAACTACATACATTTACAATGCCCTGTTGACGTCTCGCACGCGTTTAACTACATACATTTACAATGCCCTGTTGACGTCTCGCACGCGTTTAACTACATACATCTACAATGCCCTGTTGACGTCTCGCACGCGTTTAACTACATACATTTACAATGCCCTGTTGACGTCTCGCACGCGTTTAACTACATACATCTACAATGCCCTGTTGACGTCTCGCACGCGTTTAACTACATACATCTACAATGCCCTGTTGACGTCTCGCACGCGTTTAACTACATACATCTACAATGCCCTGTTGACGTCTCGCACGCGTTTAACTACATACATCTACAATGCCCTGTTGACGTCTCGCACGCGTTTAACTACATACATCTACAATGCCCTGTTGACGTCTCGCACGCGTTTAACTACATACATCTACAATGCCCTGTTGACGTCTCGCACGCGTTTAACTACATACATCTACAATGCCCTGTTGACGTCTCGCACGCGTTTAACTACATACATCTACAATGCCCTGTTGACGTCTCGCACGCGTTTAACTACATACATCTACAATGCCCTGTTGACGTCTCGCACGCGTTTAACTACATACATCTACAATGCCTTGTTGACGTCTCGCACGCGTTTAACTACATACATCTACAATGCCTTGTTGACGTCTCGCACGCGTTTAACTACATACATCTACAATGCCTTGTTGACGTCTCGCACGCGTTTAACTACATACATCTACAATGCCTTGTTGACGTCTCGCACGCGTTTAACTACATACATCTACAATGCCTTGTTGACGTCTCGCATGCGTTTAACTACATACATCTACAATGCCTTGTTGACGTCTCGCACGCGTTTAACTACATACATCTACAATGCCTTGTTGACGTCTCGCACGCGTTTAACTACATACATCTACAATGCCTTGTTGACGTCTCGCACGCGTTTAACTACATACATCTACAATGCCTTGTTGACGTCTCGCACGCGTTTAACTACATACATCTACAATGATGTCTCGCACGTGTTTAACTACATACATCTACAATGCCTTGTTGACGTCTCGCACGCGTTTAACTACATACATCTACAATGCCTTGTTGACGTCTCGCACGCGTTTAACTACATACATCTACAATGCCCTGTTGACGTCTCGCACGCGTTTAACTACATACATCTACAATGCCCTGTTGACGTCTCGCACGCGTTTAACTACATACATCTACAATGCCCTGTTGACGTCTCGCACGCGTATAACTACATACATTTACAATGCCCTGTTGACGTCTCGCACGCGTATAACTACATACATTTACAATGCCCTGTTGACGTCTCGCACGCGTATAACTACATACATTTACAATGCCCTGTTGACGTCTCGCACGCGTATAACTACATACATTTACAATGCCTTGTTGACGTCTCGCACGCGTTTAACTACATACATTTACAATGCCTTGTTGACGTCTCGCACGCGTTTAACTACATACATTTACAATGCCTTGTTGACGTCTCGCACGCGTTTAACTACATACATTTACAATGCCTTGTTGACGTCTCGCACGCGTTTAACTACATACATTTACAATGCCTTGTTGACGTCTCGCACGCGTTTAACTACATACATCTACAATGCCTTGTTGACGTCTCGCACGCGTTTAACTACATACATCTACAATGCCTTGTTGACGTCTCGCACGCGTTTAACTACATACATCTACAATGCCTTGTTGACGTCTCGCACGCGTTTAACTACATACATCTACAATGCCTTGTTGACGTCTCGCACGCGTTTAACTACATACATCTACAATGCCTTGTTGACGTCTCGCACGCGTTTAACTACATACATCTACAATGCCTTGTTGATGTCTCGCACGCGTTTAACTACATACATCTACAATGCTTGTTGATGTCTCGCACGCGTTTAACTACATACATTTACAATGCTTGTTTACGTCTCGCACGCGTTTAACTACATACATTTACAATGCCTTGTTTACGTCTCGCACGCGTTTAACTACATACATTTACAATGCTTAAAAACACTCGCATTTAAGAAAAACGGGCTTCGTAAATTCGGCCAAAAGTCATTATTAATGGACACCTTATGTTTTAAACTATTACATGGCGTCAGACATATGGCTTATGGACCACACAGATTAATTGAAAGAAACCCCGCTGTCGCCACGCAATGGGCTACTCTTTCCGATTAGCAACAAGTGAGTACATACCACGGTCTTTTTTTTTTTACACCAGTTGTGGAGAGCTGGCTAGAACGGGAAATAGTCTAGTAGGTCCAAGCGACGGGGAACAAAGTCGGAAGAAAGTATAGTCCTGAGAAGTGATTACCGTATAGATGAAGCACCTGGCAGTGATACGCAGAGTGTAGAGTCACGATTTTATTGAAACATCCTTTGGACTCTTCCTTGTGTTGATACTCATTAAATGAAATATTCATTCATTCATTTTTCCTACTTTGTCTGTAGTAGGACTGTCAGTTAATAGCTCGGGTGTTCTCTTTCATTTTAGTTCAACTTATTTTCGTGCTTATATCCAATTAAGGTTCGAGCACGCTATTCTGGGCACACACACCTCAGCTATCTGGGCTGTCTGTCCAGGGCCCCGTTCCACGAAGCGATCTTAGCCCTAAGATCAACTTAAGTGCATATGGTAGCTATACGCCTTTAAAGGTAATCTTAGGGCTATGATCGCTTCGTGGAACGGGACCCAGGACAGTGGTTAGTTGGTGGTGGTTAGTGAAGAGGGTGTAGTAGTCTTACACCTACCCATTGATTCGTTACTTGTTCTAGGTGGGAGTCGGTACAGGGCTGCGAACCCTGTACCTACCAGCCTTATTTATATCCGATGACTTAACCACGACACCATCGAGGCCGGTCGAGTGTTCTCTAGCCCTATTCTGTTGTTTGTTTTCATTGACACCACAAACAGGCAGTTCATTATAAGACTACAAACAGGGCACAATATTTTTCTTTTCTTTCGTATTTATTTATTTATTTATTTGCTTAATTATTTAATTACTTACATAATTAATAGATCCTTCCCCTTCTTCTCTCGAATCTATTCGTAGTTCGTTACTCAAAAAGAACATAATATATATTAATGAACAAAATTATTAATGAGCCAAATTTAAAAATTAAATTTACATTTTTCAATGAATCGGTTTCTTTGACATTTGGAGAAGAGATCGGCATTGGAGACGATAACTTTCACGGATAAAATGTAGACGGTGAAAATTGTGTACATACGGGATAACTGGTTATTGTCTTAAGATATCGGTTTTATCCTGTGAACGTTAGAATGGCGACCGTAACAGGATAAAGCCGATATCTTTAAAGGACAGTAACCAGTTACTTTATTTCTCCTGCAATCCACATAAAACAAAAAATTCATGAAAAGATCCGTTATGTTTCACAACTTTACACTTTTCCAGAGCAATCAGTCAACCATTTGACCCGTGCTTACATCCACTGGAGGTTCATGCACGACTGTGTTGGGCACATCCTCCGAGATTCCCCGATGGATGTGTCCAAGACAGGGAGTGGGGTTGGTGGGGGCAATATTTCCAGAGCTGTGTGACCACACGTGTTTAATGTCTTTCAGCCTATAATATCTACACACCAAAACAAGATACTGTTACTCGCTTACGTGAAAACAACGGACTTGCAGACCCGTAGAAAGACTTTGGGAGTGTGTGTGTGTGGGGGGGGGGGGGGGGGCACTGACAGATCGGGTATAAACTTTATATCAATTTTGGTTTCAATGGCAAACATTAATGTGTAAAAAAAAAAAGCCCAGATTTAAAAAGTACCGGGGATAGGGGAATGCCCCCGGACTCCTATATCTTGCGCCTTCGATGCTCGTTCATTCCAAGAATTCATCTGCCCTTGACCCCCCCCCCCCCCCCCCCTCCCCCACACATACAACAAAAGAAAAATCCTAGCTACCGTCAACATTCAATTCAATTTCAGTTTTTTAATTCAATTCAAATTATTGCACAATACCAAACATACTGGTCTCAGCAAACAGATAAGAAATAATACCAGAATAAACCATACAACATAAATAATAAAAACAACAATTAATAATAACAACAACATTAAGAAGAGAATAATTTATTTGCAATAGGGGCCTATGAATGTACAGGCTAGACACAAAATTTGTATTATATTTATATAATTTCTATATAATAATAAAGTACATATATGTATATGAAATGGTCAAAGTAGCCTACTTGGAAATAATTAAATTAAATTCCTGGCCAACTGATAGTCGGAACAAAAACTTTAAATTTAGAAATCTAGTCGTCAATAAATGTTAATACATTGTGACGTAGACCATTTTCTGACGTCACAGCAAACACGTTTTTAAACAAGTATTTTTTTACAGTAAAAGTGCGACGTTTTGGGACGTATTTCTGGATTTCACCCGTTTACGAGATGATTATTCAAAGATGCTATTAATGCTGCAGGTTTAAGTAAGTTATTTATAAACGTAATTTAGGAACGTGTACGTAGCCTATCTGTAACGCGCTTGCTTGACGCGCGGTCCGTCTAGGATCGATCCCCGTTGGTGGGTCCATTGGGCTATTTCTCGTTCCAGCCAATGCACCACGACTGGTGTATCAAAGGCCGTGGTAGGTTCTGTCTTGTCTATTGTTCATATAAATGATCCCTTGCTCCTTATGGAAAACTGTTTCCTATCTTATACTACAATAAATTACTCTCCTACCTTTAATTACCGTTACATTTCTCCCAAATTTTGTCCCGACACAAGTTGTAAAAAAAAACATTACAGTGACACCGATTCCACATATGAGACTGTAACGATGTCGCTAGTATCGACTTCGCTGAGATAGCATAGGGCAAAATACATGCAGTTTTCTGCCGTCTGCCATTTTTTTTTATGGAATACTCTTCAAGAGGGGTGAAAGCCTCCAAAGTATATGACATAATGAATATAAAATCAATTATGTCTAGTGGTATCATTAAATAATAATAATAAAATTAATATGACGTCATCACGTTTGCTTTTATACCATAACATGTTATGACGTTGTTAGATTAAGTGCGATCATCGCAAGCCAACGGGAAATTATGTTTGGCAACAGAAATGTTTTGCAATCTTTTAAATTCCACCCAGAATTAATTTTAAAGTTTTTAAAGCACTTTGATTTCTATACACAGTTTTAACATTAACATACCTTGATTTATGTATTGTATGGTATTGTATTATACCCCACAGCTCCTTACACTGTGGTTTTACATAATTATATAAATAATTTTTACACATTCACGACACCCAATAGCCGATGTGTACTTTTGGCTGGGGTGTTGTTAAACATTCATTCAGACCGGACGTATCCCAGGGTAAAGCGTTCACTTGATGCGCGGTCGGTCTAGGATCGATCCCCGTCGGTGGACCCATTGGGCTATTTCTTGTTTCAGCCAGTGCTCCACAACTGGTGTAACAAAGGCCGTGCTATGCACTACCCTGTCTGTGGGATGGTGCATATAAAAGATCCCTTGCTGCTAATCAAAAAGTGTAGCCCATGAAGTGGCGACAGCGGGTTTAATCTCTCAATGTGTGGTCTTTAGCCATATAACCGTAAATAAAATGCGTCGAGTGCGTCGTTAAATAAACAATTTTCCTTCCTTCCTCTCGATATATGTGGTCCTTAACTATATGTCTGACGCCATATAACCGTAAATAAAATGTGTTGAGTGCGTCGTTAAATAAAACGTTTCCCTTCCTTCCATTCTTCCTTGTATATATGTATGTATGCAGTGGCGGATCCAGAAAATCCATTTGGTGGGGGGGGGGGGGGGGGCAGTGATATGAGGTGGAATGCCAAGGGAACTTTAGGGGAGGTTTGGAGGGGGATCGTAAAAAATTGAAAATGAATATATAATAAAATTATAACTATCGCAAAATTTAGTGGGGACCTCTGCCCCTCCCCCCACGATCCGCCTCTGGTATGTATGTATGTGTGTGTGATTTATTATTATTTGTAAAAAAAAAAAAAGGGTGTGTGGGGGGGGGGGGGGGGGTTTAAGGGTTTTTTGTTGTATTATTATTGTTTTATTTTTCCAGATGTAATAACACATCCAGACCCAGTCACCCTCTTAAACTCTTTCCACAATGGGTGATTACCATCCTGGTAGCCTCGCCGCCTTTACTGAAGGAATCGCTACCAACATCAGCCGTGTTCTCGCCGCCAGACCCGACTACAGCCATGCGAACGCTCACGTGCCGCGGACACCCGGGATGAGCGTCGCTCTAACGGTGGCCGCGGTGGTGTCGATTCTCTTCACGATTCTGGGCAACCAGTCGGTTCTTCTCGCCTTCTGGGTCTCGCGCAGGATACGGAAACTGCCGAACTACTTCCTGGCGTCGCTGGCCGTCTCCGACCTCTTCGTCGGCGTGTTCTCGATGCCCCTGTTCCTCCAGTACCTGTATCTCGACACGTGGGCGCTCGGGCGCTGGGTCTGTGACGTCTGGTTGACGCTCGACTGGACCGTGTGCCTGACGTCACAGTTCACCGTGTTCCTCATAACGACGGACCGCTTCCTGTTTCTGAGGATCCCGGGAAAGTACGGCGAGTGGAGGACGGAGCGCAAGGTGTTTGCGGGCATCGCGGTCACGTGGGTCCTGCCCCTGGCGATATTCTCTGTGTCCATTATCGGCTGGCCGTTCTTCGTTGCCGAGGGGCGGACGATCGAGGACGCGGTCTGCTACGTCCAGTTCATGGACGATTCCGTCTTCACGCTCATCTGGACCTTCGCCTACTACTGGATTCCTTTGGTCGTCATGTGCGTGCAGTACGGACTCATCTACAACATCGTTCTGAAGCTGCGCAAACCCACAGCGGCCGTCCCTCGCGCACGGCAGTTTTCGGTCTCCACAAGAGGAGCGCCCACCTTCTCAAACACCACCTCTCTAGACCTCAGGACGCAGCTATTTCGGAACTCGGTGAGGTGGGGAAACAACCGTCTCGTGCCCTCGCGAAGCAGACCTGCAGCCACGGGAAACGATGTAAACGGTGAACGCGCGCAATCAAGCAGCATGCATACCACGTACTCGGATGCGTTCGTCTTAGAGATGAGGGAAGATGGAAAAAGGAGACCTCATCCGCCAGTGACGTCAAGACGTGATTCCCTTCTAACACCTACACTTGAGACTGTCGAAGCCAAAACAGCTGTTGATCAAGTGGATAGTCAGACTCTTACAATGGAGGAGTCTTCGTCTGTTGGCAAGACAACATCTGAGTGCAGGGCCGGCTGCGCTGCTGTTGAATCTTTTGGCTTGAAATCGGACGATGCAGCACCTTCTGTGGATTCGAGAACCAACAAATGTGAGTTGAAATGTGACAGTCCAACATCTTCTGTGGATTCGATAACCAACAAACGTGAGTTGAAATGTGACAGTCCAACATCTTCTGTGGATTCGATAACCAACAGACGTGAGTTGAAATGTGACAGTCCAATACCTGTGGATTCGAGAACCAACAAACGTGAGTTGAAATGTGACAGTCCAACATCTTCTGTGGATTCGATAACCAACAGACGTGAGTTGAAATGTGACAGTCCAGTATCTTCTGTGGATTCGATAACCAACAAACGTCAGTTAAAATCTGATAGTCCACCATCTCATGTGGATTCGAGAACCAATAAACATGACTTGAAATGTAACAATCCAGCACCTGTGGATTCGAGAACCAACAAACGTGACTTGAAATGTCACAATTCAGCACCTGTGGATTCGAGAACCAACAAAATTGAGTTGAAATGTCACAATTCAGCACCTGTGGATTCAAGAACCAACAAACTTGAGTTGAAATGTCACAATTCAGCGTCTCTTTTAGACTCGAGAACCAACAAAGGCGACACCCGTGTCTCTGTTGGGCGCCGTCTCAGAAACACGGCAGCGAGGTGGTCCCTGAACTGTGCCAAGTGTGTCAGAGTGCACCGACGGGGACAGGGAACATCCCGCGCAAAACTCGCGCAAAAAGCACTAAGAAGGATAACTCTGGTCGTCGGCGCGTTCGTGCTGTGCTGGACTCCGTACCACGTCATGGCGATTGTCATAGCGATTCGCGGGTATGACGTCATCAACGACAACCTGTACATATTCACGTACTGGCTGCGCTATCTGAACAGCACCATCAACCCATTTTGTTACGCCCTCCTCAACGAGGAGTTCAAACGGACGCTCATTAGAATATTCAAATTAGACTGGCACAGGTCGTGACACCGTTGGGCGCATGTTCAGAAGGGCTTAGATGCATCACATGGAATAGGGTTTTGGGGTTCTAACGAACACTTTCTATGCAATTACATTTACTTCTTTATTTTGTTTCACGCCTTTAACAAAAATTTAAATATGAATAATGCAAATTACTAATTTATGAAAAAGAACTTCCAAAAATCCCTAGTGACGTCCTGGTGACAAACAAGGGATTATTCGTCAGTGCAGTTTGTAGATCGTACAGCGGATCTGTAGTTCCGAGTCATCAAGGTGGATTTTGTGTTACTTGATACAGAAGTGGAACATGATGACATAGTGTGGAGTGACGAGTAGACAGCGGGTTTCCTCTCTAACAATTAATTAATGCATTAAAGTTTGTTGTGGTTACACCACTAAGGAAAATAACTTCCGAATTCATATAAATCGTGGTTCAATCCAGAACTAATTAAAGAAATAATTATATTGTCACCCAACCTGTTTTCGTTTTCTTTGAATCATTAATTTAGAACTACCAGCATCGTCATCGCCGTTTAGAGGTGCGTTTAAAAAGGGTTCGAAATTTCGAAATGGGAAGTAAACTATTACACGGGATCTATTATATGTACCATCATACACAGACAGGATAGCACAAGCCATGGTCTTTGATATGTCAGTCGTGGTGCACTGGCTGGAACGAGAAATAGCCCAATGGGCCCACCGACGGTGATTGATTCTAGACCGACCACGCTTCTGACGCAGTGGCGTAGCGTGGGTTGCCAGCGCCCGGGACAAGGCAAGTATTGCGTCCCCTAACCAGTGCACCGTTACCACTCCCAGAGTCCCTTCCACCAGTCCAGAATTTTGCGCCCAGGGCAACCGCCCCGGTGGCCCCGCCTACGCAACGACACTGATCTGACGAGCGCCTTACCATTGGGCATGTCATATCCCGATTTCGAAATAAAGCAAAAAATTTGTGTTGTACATTGTATATTGTGAAAGATGATTTTTTATAAAACCCAGAAAGTAATTAAAAAGGGCACTTCAAATAGGCCAGGTAGGGGTCACTGAGCAGAGGCGGATCTAGGGGGCCCCAGGTGAAGGTAATCGAGCCTACGATTATCGCATCCTGGACTAGATCTCTACCATTAACATGGGCGGATCCAGGAAATATTTTTAGGGGGGGACCAAAAAAGAAGGGCACATTGACTCGTCAAAAGGGCACCTTACTACAAGTTTTGATATTTACAATTAATATGAATTCCTACAGTTCTACGTCATAATATACTAGCAATAATGAAGTAAATTGGCGTCACTCGCGTTAGAACCTCAATGGGGCCCCATTGAGACTCAATAACACAGACACATATCTGCAAGCTTGCGCATGTACACGAAAATCTTGATTTCATTTATCTACAATATAATTATTGTTTACTTAAAAAAAAAAAAATTCTACAAACAAAAAGGGCACTTGGACATTTTGAGGGCACTTGAACAATTTTTTGGGGGGACGCGTCCCCCTGGTCCCCCCCCCCCCCTTGGATCCGCCCATGATTAAACCACAACCCTCCCCTGCGGTTGGATCACAAATTCGCAACATGTAAAGACACATTTCGTGACTTCCAATTTCTGCTAGATGAGAATCAAAAATGTTTTAGACAAACCACCCGATCCTGTTAACGTGTACTAATAAATCTGTATCTATTTTAGTGTCGTGTTATTAATATTAGTGTGTTTGAAGAAAAAAAGTTTGTTTTGTTTAACGACACCACTAGTGCATATTGATTTATTAATCATCGGCTAATGGAAGGAAATGTTTTATTTAACGATGCACTCAACACATGTTTTTATGGTTATATGGCGCCAGACATATGGTTAAGGACCACACACAGAATTTGAGAGAGGAAACCCGCTGTCGCCACTTCATGGGATACTCTTTCCGATTAGCAGCAAGGGATCTTGTATATGCACCATCCCACAGACAGGATAGCACATACCAGGGCCTTTGATATACCAGTAGTGGTGCATTGGCTGGAACGAGAAATAACCCAATAAGCGAGCGCTTACCACTGGGCTACGTCCCGCCCACATACTGGACTATATCCTAATGATAATCGATCAATTTAATGAGAGAGAGAGAGAGAGAGAGAGAGAGAGAGAGAGAGAGAGAGAGAGAGAGAGAGAGTGCGAGAGAGAGAGAATGCGAGAGAGAGAGAGAGAGCGAGACAGAGAGAGAGAGTGCGAGAGAGAGAGAGAGAGAGTGCGAGAGAGTGCGAGACAGAGAGAGAGAGAGAGAGAGTGCGAGAGAGAGAGAGAGTGAGAGAGAGAGAGTGCGAGAGAGAGCGAGAGCGATAGAGAGAGAGAGACAGAGAGAGAGAGAGATTGAGAGTGCGAGAGAGAGAGAGAGAGAGAGAGAGAGAGAGAGAGACAGAGACACAGATAGACAGAGAGACACAGACAGAGACACAGACAGACAGACAGAGAGACCAGAAGATATACAACATCAAAGACAACAGTACATTAATCAAATAGTAAAAACAAATATGAAATATATAGATGTCATTTTCTTCATCCTTTCTTTTCTTCTTCAATGCGAACTGAGCATACTATATATGACAAAAACTAATAATGATTACTGAATTAACTAGCTAAAACCATTGAAATTAACTAAACAAACTAACAAATCAATCATGAGACCTTAAAAAAACAAAACAAAAACACTTTTTTTCAATTAAAAATGAAACTGAACAAACTAAGATCAATCACTACTGGAAACCAAACAAATTCTCGACAGAAAGAAATGAGAACCGAACTCTAAAAGAAAGAAATGAGAACTGAACTATTAACAGAAAGAAATGAGAACTGAACTCTTAACAGAAAGAAATGAGAACTGAACATTAAAAGAAATAAATAAGAACTGAACTCTTAACAAAGAAATGAGAACTGAACTCTTAACAGAAAGAAATGTGAACTGAACTCTTAATAGAAGGAAATGAGAACTGAACTCTTAACAGAACGAAATGAGAACTGAACTCTTAACAGAAAGAAATGAGAACTGAACATTAAAATAAATAAATGAGAACTGAACTCTTAACAGAAAGAAATGAGAACTGAACTCTTAACAGAAAGAAATGTGAACTGAACTCTTAACAGAAAGAAATGTGAACTGAACTCTTAACAGAAAGAAATGAGAACTGAACATTAAAAGAAATAAATGAGAACTGAACATTAAAAGAAATAAATGAGAACTGAACTCTTAACAGAAAGAAATGAGAACTGAACTCTTAACAGAAAGAAATGTGAACTGAACTCTTAATAGAAGGAAATGAGAAATGAACTGTTAACAGAACGAAATGAGAACTGAACTCTTAACAGAAAGAAATGAGAACTGAACATTGAAAGAAAGAAATGAGAACTGAACTCTTAACAGAAAGAAATGAGAACTGAACTCTTAACAGAAAGAAATGTGAACTGAACTCTTAACAGAAAGAACTGAACTCTTAACAAAGAAATGAGAACTGAACTCTTAACAGAAAGAAATGTGAACTGAACTCTTAATAGAAGGAAATGAGAACTGAACTCTTAACAGAACGAAATGAGAACTGAACTCTTAACAGAAAGAAATGAGAACTGAACATTAAAATAAATAAATGAGAACTGAACTCTTAACAGAAAGAAATTAGAACTGAACTCTTAACAGAAAGAAATGTGAACTGAACTCTTAACAGAAAGAAATGTGAACTGAACTCTTAACAGAAAGAAATGAGAACTGAACATTAAAAGAAATAAATGAGAACTGAACATTAAAAGAAATAAATGAGAACTGAACATTAAAAGAAATAAATGAGAACTGAACTCTTAACAGAAAGAAATGAGAACTGAACTCTTAACAGAAAGAAATGTGAACTGAACTCTTAATAGAAGGAAATGAGAAATGAACTGTTAACAGAACGAAATGAGAACTGAACTCTTAACAGAAAGAAATGAGAACTGAACATTGAAAGAAAGAAATGAGAACTGAACTCTTAACAGAAAGAAATGAGAACTGAACTCTTAACAGAAAGAAATGTGAACTGAACTCTTAACAGAAAGAAATGAGAACTGAACATTAAAATAAATAAATGAGAACTGAATTCTTAACGGAAATAAATGAGAACTGAACATTAAAAGAAATAAATGAGAACTGAACTCTTAACAGAAAGAAATGAGAACTGAACTCTTAACAGAAAGAAATATGAACTGAACTCTAAAACAAAGAAATGAGAACTGAACTTTGACAGAAAGAAATGAGAACTGAACTCCAAAAGAAAGAAATGAGAACTGAACTCTTTAACAGAAAGAAACCATGACAACTGAACAAAAAAACCAACAATTAAAGGCACAGACCCTACTTTTAAAATGGACACTGAGTTTAGAACTGAACAACGTAACTCGTAACAAAAATAATAAGAATTGAACAAATTATAAAAGAAACAAACAATAAGAGAAATCAATAATTTGAACTGAACAGCTGTAACAGAAACCAGTAATGCAAACTGAACAAAGTATAACACTAACAGGAAAGAGAAGTGAACAGTCTCTAACAGACACCAGTAATGGGAACTGAACAAAGTATAACACTAACAGGAAAGAGAAGTGAAAAGTCTCTAACAGACACCAGTAATGGGAACTGAACAAAGTATAACACTAACAGGAAAGAGAAGTGAACAATTTCTAACAGAAACCAGTAATGCAAACTAAACAAAATAAAAAACAAACCGGTATTGAGAACTAAACAAACCATAGCAAAAGAAAACCAGTAATGTAACTGAACAAGTGGAAATACAAACCGGTAATGAAAACTGAATAAACTGTAACAAATCATTCACGAGAACTTACAAAATAATAATAATAATAATAAATAAATAAATAAATAAATGAACGAAAACAAAAATGAAAACTGAACAAAGTGTAAAACAAACCTGTAATGAGAAATGAACAAAGCATAACACAAACCGGTAATGAGAACTGAATAACCTGTAACTGAACAAAGTGTAACACAAACCTGTAATGAGAACTGAATAACCTGTAACTGAACAAAGCATAACACAAACCTGTAATGAGAACTGAATAACCTGTAACTGAAAGTGTAACACAAACCGGTAATAAAAACCGATAATGAGAACTGAATAACCTGTAACTGAACAAAATGTAACACAAACCGGTAATGAGAACTGAATAACCTGTAACTGAACAAAGCGTAACACAAACCGGTGATGAGAACTGAATAACCTGTAACTGAACAAAGCGTAACACAAAGCGGTAATGAGAACTGATCAACCTGTAACTGAACAAAGCATAACACAAAACGGTGATGAGAATAACCTGTAACTCAACAAAGCGTAACACAAACCGGTAATGAGAACTGAACAACCTGTAACTGAACAAAGCGTAACACAAACCGGTAATGAGAACTGAACAACCTGTAACTGAACAAAGCGTAACACGAACCGGTAATGAGAACTGAACAACCTGTAACTGAACAAAGCATAACACGAACCGGTAATGAGAACTGAACAACCTGTAACTGAACAAAGCGTAACACAAACCGGTAATGAGAACTGAATAACCTGTAACTGAACAAATCATAACACAAACCTGTAATGAGAACTGATTAACCTCTAAATGAACAAAGTGTAAGACAAACCTGTAATGAGAACTGAACAAAGCGTAAAACAAACCTGTAATGAGAACTGAATAACCTGTAACTGAATAACGCGTAACACAAACCTGTAATGAGAACTGAATAACCTGTAACTGAACAAAGTGTAACACAAACCTGTAATGACAACTGAATAACCTGTAACTGAACAAAGTGTAACAAACCGGTAATGAGAACTGATTAACCTCTAACTGAACAAAGTGTAACACAAACCTGTAATGAGAATTGAACAAAGCGTAACACAAACCTGTAATGAGAACTGAATAACCTGTAACTGAACAAAGTGTAACACAAACCAGTAATAAAAACCGATAATTAGAACTGAATAACCTGTAACAGAACAAAGCATAACACAAACCGGTAATGAGAACTGAATAACCTGTAACTGAACAAAGCGTAACACAAACCGGTAATGAGAACTAAATAACCTGTAACTGAACAAAATGTAACACAAACCGGTAATGAGAACTGAATAACCTGTAACTATACAAAGCATAACACAAACCGGTAATGAGAACTGAATAACCTGTAACTGAACAAAATGTAACACAAACTGGTAATGAGAACTGAATAACCTGTAACTGAACAAAGCGTAACACAAACTGGTAGTTAGAACTGATTAACCTCTAACTGAACAAAGTGTAACACAAACCTGTAATGAGAACTGAATAACCTGTAACAGAACAAAGCATAACACAAACCGGTAATGAGAACTGAATAACCTGTAACTGAACAAAGCGTAACACAAACCGGTAATGAGAACTGAATAACCTGTAACTGAACAAAGCGTAACACAAACCGGTAATGAGAACTGAACAACCTGTAACTGAACAAAGCATAACACAAACCGGTAATGAGAACTGAACAACCTGTAACTGAACAAAGTGTAAAACAAACCTGTAATGAGAACTGAATAACCTGTAACAGAACAAAGCATAACACAAACCGGTAATGAGAACTGAATAATCTGTAACTGAACAAAGTGTAACACAAACCTGTAATGAGAACTGAATAACCTGTAACTGAACAAAGTGTAATACAGTGTAGCAAACTGAATAAACTGGTAACACAAACGGGTAATAAAAACTGAAGTAATTGTAACATAAATCAGTAATACAAACTGAACAATGTGTAATACAACATGTTACAAAACTAGTAAAGCAAACTCAATAACTTGGTAACACAAACGGGTGATGGAAACTGAAATAGCTGTAACAGAAACAAGCAATACAGGCTGAACAGACTGATAGAGCCCCGGTCACACTGTCATGGATCAGGACGCTGGGTTAGCCACGGATACGATCCGGCATCATTCGTGACAATCTGTTGTGGTCCGTACTAAACTGTACCGATCCTTAGCGATCCGTAGCGCTCCCCGTTGTTAACTAACCCCTATCCTTAATCATCCTTGGTTTATTGGTCGAAAACCGTAGTTAAACCGCGGTGCATCCGTAGGGGGCCGCGGATAGACCATTATCCGGGGTCATCCGTGAGGTTTTCATCCGTCGTGGATCCGGCCTGACGATCCTTAACAGTGTGACCGGGGCTTTACGACAAACCGGTAAGGAGAACTGAACAAACTGTAACAGAAACAGTAACACAAATTCAACAAAGTGTAATACAAACCAGTAATGAACACTGAACACATTGTAACAGTACCAGAAATGCATACTGAACAAAGTGTAGGGTGTATACTACCAAATCAAATCCCATAGACGACAATAGTAACATATGCGGCTAAAACTCCTACCTGCAACGTATCAACCGACATAAACGCCACGGATATAAATACTACCACCCCTTACACTTAAAGTGAATCAGAAAAAAATGGGGGTCAAGCTGCTCGTTTCTGAGATAACGGGTAGCGTCTATGACTACCCTAGTTTTGCACAAAATTCGAGTACTTTTTTTTACATGTTTCAAGCACAGGGCTACTTGACACATTGGTACTAGATGAAATAAAATTGCACATTTATTTTACCCAGATGAAACTATTATTTTTTACAACCAACACACTCACATTTATAACCAATCACAGGACTTGTGGTGTTCACTTCTCTATCAAAAGTTGGGTGCACCTCGAACTTTGACCTAGCCGGAAGTTATTTCGTATAGTACTACCTGTAATACAAACCGGTAACGAACACTGAACACATTGTAACAGAACCGGAAATACAAATTGAACAAAGAGTAATACAAACCGGTAACGAACACTGAACACATTGTAGCAGAACCGGAAATGGAAACTGAGTAAAGTGTAATACAAACCGGCAATGAACACTGAACACATTGTAACAGAACTAGAAATGCAAACTGAATAAAATGTAATACAAAGCGGTAATGAACACTGAACACATTGTAACAGAACTAGAAATGCAAACTGAATAAAGTGTAATACAAAGCGGTAATGAACACTGAACACATTGTAACAGAAACAGTAACAGAAATTGAACAAAGTGTAATACAAACCAGTAATGAACACTGAACACATTGTAACAGAACTAGAAATGCAAACTGAATAAAGTGTAATACAAACCGGTACTGAACACTGAACACATTGTAACAGAACCAGAAATGCAAAAGTGTGGTACAAACCGATACTGAAAACTGAACAAACTGTAGCAGAAACCAATAAAATAATGATGAATCCGAACAAAATCAAACAGAAAGAAATAACGTGAACGTAACAGATTCTTAACGAAGATTATCAATACAAAAAAAACATTAAAAAAACAGTTTCTTTTGTTTAATGACACCACTAAAGTACACCGATTTATTAATCATCGGCTATTGGATGTCAAACATATGGTCATTTTGACCGAGTCATAGAGAGGAAACCAGCTACATTTTTGCATTAGTAGCATGGGATCTTTTACATGCACCATCCCACGGCCTTTGATATACCAGTCGTGGTACACTGGCTGGAACGAGAAATAGCTCAATGGGCCAAAGACGGGGATCGATCCTAGACCGATCGCGCATCAGGCTTGCGTTTTACCCTGGGCTACGCCCCGCCCTTCACTGGCGCAAAGTGAACAAACTGTTGCAGAAACCACAACTGGGGATTGAACAAACTGTAAGAGAAATCAGTAATGAGAAATGAACGAACTAATATAACATAAATCAATCATGTACGTGGAGGTAAAAATGAGAGTTGAAAAAAAACAAAAAACTTTTTTCCTAGTCGCTTAACATGTTACATGGTGTCACCCACTCTTCATCACTCTCCCAGCCCAAATGGATTTTGATTGACGTATCAATATTGATGTTAAAAACAGGGAAATCCCCTCAAGATACCACGCAATAACAAATGTGAGACATTCCCTTCATATACGGTACGATATTAATGCGGTGTTCCAATAATCTCATGAATATCATGTTAATGACTGGTGATAGGGACTCCACGAGTCCAAAATATTGGACTCGAGTACCTGAGAGTCAAACTCGACTCGGACCCGAGTACCCGACACTAGATAATAATGAGACCATGGGAATGAAGTAAAATAGCATTATGGATCTTAATTCCAACGTTGAACATGGATGCAAAATCATGCCATTGATAAATAGCAGTATGCATCTTAATTCCAACGTTGAACATGGATGCAGAATCATGCCATTGATAAATAGCATTATGCATCTTAATTCCAACGTCGAACATGGATGCAGAATCATGCCATTGATAAATAGCATTATGCATCTTAATTCCAACGTCGAACATGGATGCAGAATCATGCCATTGATAAATAGCATTATGCATCTTAATTCCAACGTCGAACATGGATGCAGAATCATGCCATTGATAAACAGCATTATGCATCTTAATTCCAACGCTGAACATGGATGCAGAATCATGCCATTGATAAACAGCATTATGGATCTTAATTCCAAAGCTGAACATGGATGCCAAATCATGTCACTGATACACTGGCCCATTATATTGCATTCCACACTGTGGCATTCAGCTTTTCTTTTCCCTCCATGTCTTATAACTCTATAATGTAATCGGCGGCAAGAATAATATGGCAAAATGACGTACACAATGTAATTAAATGAGAGTGCTCTCCCTTGTACGGGTACTCGAGTTCTGTGAACGGACTTCAGTCTAGCCAGACTCAACCCATGCTCGAGTACTCGCGTACTCGTGGATACCCTAACTGGTGAGTTAAAAGTTTGTTTTGTTTAACGACACCACTAGAGCAGATTGATTTATTGGTCATCGGCTATTAGATAGCAAACATTAGTAATCCTGGCATAGTCTTAGTGAGGAAACCCGCTATATTTTTAACAATACTAGTAAGGGATCTTTTTATATGCACCTTCCAAAGAAAGAACAGCAGATACCACAGCCTTTGATAAAGTAGTCGTGATCACTGGCTGGAACGAGAAATAGCACAATGGGCTCACCGACGGGGATCGATCCTACACATACTGCGCGTCAGGCGAGCACTTTATCATTGGGCTGAGTCCCGAGCTCACAAATGAAGAGCATTCCATTTATCAAAGACTTGTAATTTCCTGTTTGAAGTCTTGCCGTGTATTAAGGTCTCACTACACAGATGTCATCTGCAGGGCACAATATTTCACGCGAACCGCCGTTCTGTCGCGTGTCGGTTACGCAGAATTAAATTTACGCGAACCGCAAATTGGTTACGTCATGACCTGTAAACGTTCAGAAACTAAAACTTGCAAACTTCACGATTACAGGAAGTTTATTCATCCAGACATACTACTACTAGTACTAGTATTCTGACAAATGTTTTAGGTTGAATTTTAAATACCTGATGCGCAGCAAACCAGTAAACTACATTATATTGCAACAGTTGTAACTTGCGACCAGTCTAAACATTTTTTTAAAGTTTTAAAGAAATGTGCTCAGACCGTTAGGGACGGCTAAATTATCTACTGCTATTTTATCTCTTAAAGGTATATATGTAGATATAATATTGGATTGGCTATAATTTTGCATATGTTAAAAACAGTTTTAACGTAAGGAAGGAATCCAAAAGTGTCACCAAAATTGAAAAATACTAACATCGCATAATGAGCTTTAAAAAACCCACAAACATTTGGAACGTCACTGTAGTATAGAAGTACCATCGATAAAATGAAAGTAGCATAGCCCACGCAAACGGAAAAAACGAATCTCTCCAAATGATTATGTATATATTTCAAAGGCGTAGCGCCCATTACGCACATTACGCATGTGCGTAATGCAAAAACAAAATCCGGGAATAGGTCGAGGCTGTCTGTAATTGTTCTATAAAATATCCTCTTAAAATTGACTCGTAAAAAGATTACAAAAAAATAATAATAAAAAAAATTAAAATAATAATAAAAAGCCTCCGCATCTACAGGCGTCCTGATTTTCAAACTTTTCACAGGGGGAGGCCCCCGAATATCCCCGCTCGGGCACGCCTTTGGCGTGCGTAATGCTAAGAAAATTTCTGGCTACGCCCCTGTATTTTGTTTCAGTACTGGGGCTGATATTCAGTTCTTTTATAATATTGTTAACTTTAGCAAGCATTAAAGACATTTTTTTTTTGTCAAATGTTTTCTTTTGTATTTGTTTTAACTTTATGTTTCAGCTAAAAACTATGTATTTAAAATATAATTTCAACGTAATTTTGAGGTAACCGATCAGGTAACCCACGGGTTTCGCAAATATAATTCACGTAACCGAACAATTGGTTACCTAGGTAAAAACCACGTGAACCGACTTCCGTTTCCCTCAGATTTCGAAATATTGTCCCCTGCATCTGCCATTGAAATCCATGTTAAATTGTCCAACTTCAAATGAAGATTGCCAATAGAACGGGTTCTCGTTGGCACCAACAACATACACCATTGCGAACATACTTATATAAGCATTTATTTTCACTCCAAAATTGAGAACATTTCCGTTTTAGATTTTTGGCTATAAGAACGCATCTGGCTGTAGTACCGGTGTAAACGGAATGCAAGTCCGTAGGAACAGTTGTCCGCCCGGACTTAATCTCCTAGGAATGCATGTCCTAGGTCTAATATACCTAGGAATGCAAGTCCTAGGACTTACGTTCCTTGGTAATACTGGTCTGACTGCCAGGATACCAAGTCCGGGACGGACTTGCATTCCTGGACAATCAAAATTTAAGTCCGGTGGTACACATACAAATTAAATTATAAATGTAAACAAAACGAAAAGCAGTTTCCTTTCTGGTTTATTTAATTAAAGGGACATTCCCGAGTTTTCTGCATTGTAAGATGTTTCCTACTAATAAAATATTTCTACGATTAAACTTACATATTAAATACATTTTCTTGTTTAGAATATTTGCTTCTGTATATTCAATGTGTTTCTGGTCGTCTTAATATTTGTAAGAAGCCCAAACTTGATTTTGTTTTCAAATAATTTCGTACGTACGAAAAAAAAATATTTTAGGAAATAAAATGACATTTAACCTAGTACAAATATTAGAACGATCAGAAACACGTTTAATATACAGCCACTAATATTTTATGCAGAAAAATATATTTGATATGTAATTACAATCGTTAAAAAGACTCTGTTAGTCGATAACATCTTAAAACTTGCAGCAAACTCAGGAATGTCCCTTTAACTTAGGATACTGGCACCTGTCTTTATTTAAATATTTTCTATTTATTGCAATATTTTCCATTTATTTCATTTGCAAGAGTATGCACACATTTTGCTGACCTTATTAAATGAGCAGAACCAAGGCCTGTATTCATTGCGTGTTGTTCCAACTAATAAATGTTTAAACATTTAAATGTAACTCGAAAAGATTTTCCATAATCCGAAGCATGTATTAGTACTCGCAAATAAGTATAACTTGCCCATATGATATACCAACACAGTTATCTGTTAGACATCATGTACTGGTATTTGATAATAATATTAATAATAATTCAACTATAAAAATGTGATATTTGCGTTATATAAATTATCTTGTTACCGTGTATTATATAATTTTAAATTTGTGCCTTGTTGTCATTAATGTTACAGGTACGTGTACATAGGGTGTGGGGTGGGGTGGCGTGGTCTAAACACCCCTCTTCAAAGCAAATTTCTACTTGCCACAGTCTAGACCTCCCCCCTGCATAACTTACTGAACGTGTGCCTACTTTGTTAATTTTGCTCATTTTCAAAAATTAATTTGATCTAACATAATACATATCAGACTCTAGACATTCGGGTTCTCTTTTTGGGAGAAGGGTGTGGGGGGGGGGGGGGGGGGGGCAGGCTGATTTTTATTGCCCGAATGAAAAGAAAATGTCCAAATCTGGAACACAACGTATATTCCAAACAAATCAGTCTGCATTTTTACATGGAATACAACTAATACTGATAGTGTCCATTGCCCCCCCCCCCCCGCCCCCCAGCACTTTGGGGAGTGCCCCCTTCCCCGACCCAGTCTCAAACTCTTATGATGTTCCTTAATGGACATATATAATAATACAGAGACCCTTTCCCAAACCCGTCTCTTATGCTTATGATGGTCAAAACTGCCATTAAGCAGTCAGTGATAATTAATTTCAAGCGTTTTGATGCCATTTTTAATTTTTAATCAATAAAAGGCAGTTGTTCATGCTTATTATTCCTGTTATTTTTATATTGTAGTAAATGGTTATTATAGTACTAGTTATTAGTACTAATTACTAGAACTAAGTTCAGTGTTCAAAGTTTTATTTCAGGGATTTTCAGGAATCATAAGCAAAATATCGGAAATAAATTCCAGAGGACTAGGAATACTAGGATTGAAAGTCCTGTGGACTAGGAGTAGGCTACCAGGAATAAAAGTCCCACGGACTTATATTCCTCGGACTGCACGTCCCACAGACTTAAATTCCTAGGAATGCAAGTCCCACAGACTAGGATCCGAGGAATGGAAGTCCGATCGGATAAAAATTAAGAAAATCGCAATAAATCGGATTGTGACTTACTGTCAAAATATAAACTTATAAAACATATTATTAAACATTTTGTTGGTGTATATAGAAATTGTCTTTTGTTGTTCTCCAAATGTTAAGGGTTTTTACAGTTACTCGTTTTCATTTACATATGTATATGTTTTTAAAACAAATTTGGGCTACATATTGTTTTGTTGGGGGGGGGGGTCATACATTTCTTCGTTTTGAACACATGAACATATAGCCTACTTTATATCTGTAGTTGCATTATATACTTTTGAAAATAGCAAGATATTCGTCCTACTTCAATATGCTAACAAAAATGTAAGACGATTACAAAAATTCACTCATGTGTCTGATCCACAAGTCTATGACGTAAAAAAAATATTAAGTTGATACTCAAACTTAAAAATACGGACCTCGGTTTCTAGGAACAGTAGTCCTATCGGACCTTCATAGCTTAGGAACCAAAGTCCTACCCGGACTTTCATTCCTGGTTTATTTTAAAGTTGTTTTTATCCTAGGACTTGTATTCCTACCGGCCTTAAATTCCTTCTACAGCAGTGACAGAAATACTAGTCCGGCAAATTAGATGTCCGTTTATTATACTCTGCAATTTGCACGAGCTGACAGAAAGACACGAGAAAAAAAGTGAGTTTTTTGGCAGCCTTCCCTCGTAGTGTGATGGATAAGTGTACGAGTCTCTTAAGATTATTGTGGGTTCAAACCTCGATGTCAAAAATATTTTAAGTTTGAGTATCAACCTATTTTTTTTTTTTTTTTTACGTCATAGACTGGTGGATCAGACACGTGAGTGAATTTTTGTGGTAGTCTTACATTTTTGTTAGCATATTGAAGTAGGACGAATATCTTGCTTTTTTCAAAAGTATATTATGCAACTACAGATATAAAGTAGGCTATATGGCCATATGTTCAACACGAAGAAATACCCCCCCCCCCCCCCCCCCCCCAATATGTAGCCCAAAATTGTTTTTAAAAAATATATATATAAAAACTGGTAACTCCAAAAAAACTTAACATTTGGTGAACAACAATAGACAATTCCTATATACACCAACATAATTTTTAATAATATGTTTTGTAGGTTTATATTTTGACGGTAAGTCACAATCTGATTCATTGTGATTTTCTTAATCTTTGTCCGATCGGACTTCCATTCCTCGGAATCCTAGTCTGTGGGACCTGTATCCCCAGGAATTTAAGTCTGTGGGACGTGCATTCCGAGGAATGTAAGTCCGTAAGACTTTTATTCCTGGTACTCCTAGTCCACAGGACTTTCAATCCTAGTATTCCTAATCCTGTGGAATTTATTTCCGATAGTTTGCTTATTACATATATATGATTCCTGAAAATCCCTGAAATAAAACTTTAAAAACTGTACTTAGTTCTAGTATTTAGTACTTATAACTAGTACTATAAAGACCAGTTACTACAATATAAAATAACAGGAATAATAAGCATAAAAATTTGACTTTTATTGATGAACAATTAAAAATAGCATCAAAACAATTATCACTGACTGCCTTATGGCAGTTTTGACCATAAAAAGCATAAGATATGAGTTGGGGAAAGGGTCTGTATTATTATACCTGGCCGTTAGGAACATCATAAGCATTCGAGACTGGGTGAGGGTGGGGTGGGTCACTCCCCCAGTGTGGGGGGGGGGGGTGGACACGTTCGGGCAAATGAGCTGGCCTAAAATCTTCACCATTCATTTCCATAATTTTACTCACAATATTAGTTGTAATCCATGTAAAAATGCAGACTGATTTGTTTGGAATCCTATTTAGCGTCTTGGTAGTAATGCGAATATAAATATACGTTGTATTCCAGATTCTGACACTTTCGTTTCATTCGGCCAATAAAAATCAGCAAAAAGGGAGCCTGAATGCCTATTGCGACCAAAACTGTCGGGTGTAAAAGTGTCATTAGTAGTTAGTCTGTTTAAAAGGACCTTCGTAAATTGTGTGTGCATATTATTGACAGTATGATAATTGTTCAGGGATTACTGTTTTGTTTTAGTCGGTGTAGTAGCCCATTGAGCTGCTAAAACCCAATCTTAGTCATTGATATTTCTATTAATTGATAAACAGTAATGAAAACCATTTAACATAATTTTTTATCGATGGTATCGTTTGTTGGGACTAAGATATCATAGAGGCTAGAGTCTGATTGATATGTCATATGTTAGACCAAATTAATTTTTGAAAATGAGCAAAATTGACAAAGCAGGCACATGTTCAGTAAGCTATGCAGGGGAGAGGTCTAGAAATTTGCATTGAAGAGTGGTGTTTAGAACACGCCATCCCACTCCCTATCTACACGCGCCTGCAACATTATTGACAAAAAGGTACAAACTTAAAATTATATAATAACAAGATAATATTTATATATAACGCAAATATCACATTTTCATAGACAAATTATTATTATTATTATTATCAAATACCAGTATATAATGTCTAACAGATAATTGCGTTGGTATATCATATGGGCAAGTTTACGTATTTGCGAGTACTAATATGCTTCGAATTATAGAAAAAAAATTTGAGTTACTTTTAAATGTTTAAACATTTATTAGTTGGAACAATACGTAATGAATAAAGACCTTGGTTCTGCTCATGTAATAAGGTCAACAACACGTTTACAAACTCTTGCAAATGATATAAATGGAAAATATTAGAATAAATAGAAAATATTTAAATAGAGGCGGTAGTATCCTAAGTTAATTAAATAAACCAACAAGGAAACTGTTTTTCGTTTTGTTTACATTTCTAATTTAAATTTTATGCGTACGACCGGACTTAAATTTTGGTTGTCCAGGAATGCAAGTCCGACCCGGGCTTGATATCCTGGCAGTCAGACCAGTATTCCTAAGGAACGTAAGTCCTAGGACTTGCCTTCCTAGGTATATTAGACCTAGGACCTACATTCCTAGGAGATTAAGTCCGGTCAGACAACTGTTCCTACGGACTTGCATTCCGTTTACACCGATCCGAACAGGTGGTTCATTAACCGATTCACTCCGGCTGTCTCTTGCGCTATACACCCATGTTCCAAAAGGTCAATGTGCAATATTACAAAATAACATGGGCAAAATACAGCCAGAAGGCTTACCATTAAACATACATATTGTTTTAATTCTCCACCATTTCCTAAAAGTGAATATGTGAACCATAACATGTCACATTTAGGGACTATAGTGAACTCTCACCCGGAAGTGAACTGCGTAGTGAGACCTAAGCAATAATTAATTGTAATATATTTACAGGTTGTCCTCATTTTGCCCCCCCCCCCCCCCAAAAAAAAAAAATTAATTAAATAAAATAAAAATAAATAAATAAATAAAATAATAATAATAATAATAATTGCGAAAGTGATAATAATAATAATAATAATAATAATAATAATTCCGAAAGTGATGGGTGTTGGTTTACATTTTCATACACATGAAAGTCGACTATTTTAAATCCATGCATCCGCCAAAACAGGCTTTCCACTCTATTCTTTTTTATTCTCAACTTATTTTCGTGCTTACATCCAATAAAGGTCCAAGCACGCTGTCCTGGGCACACACCTCTCAGCTATCTGGGCTGTCTGTTTAGGATAGTGGGTTAGTTGTTAGTGCAGAGTCGGATTAAGGAAAATGACATGGGGAAAATAAATATACACATCACCGCGGGGCCCCTTGAAGCGCGGGGCCCGTAGCACGTGCTACACGTGCTACTAGGATAAACGGCTCCGTGTTAGTGGTTAGTGAGTGAAAGAAAGAAAGAAGTGTTTTATTTAATGACGCACTCAACACATTTTATTTACGGTTATATGGCGTCAGACATATGGTTAAGGACCACACAGGTGTTTTTAGAGGAAACCCGCTGTCGCCACATAGGCTACTCTTTTACGATAGGCAGCAAGGGATTTTTTATTTGCGCTTCCCACAGGCAGGATAGCACAAACCATGGCCTTTGTTGAACCAGTTATGGATCACTGGTCGGTGCAAGTGGGTTTACACCTACCCATTGAGCCTTGCGGAGCACTCACTCAGGGTTTGGAGTCGGTATCTGGATTAAAAATTCCATGCCTCGACTGGGATCCGAACCCAGTACCTACCAGCCTGTAGACCGATGGCCTGCCACGACGCCACCGAGGCCGGTCAGGTTAGTGAGTGAGAAGAGGGTGTAGTGGTCTTACACCTACCCATTGAGTTGTTAAGACTCTATCTGTGTGGGTGCCGGCACCGGGCTGCGAACCCAGTACCTACCAGCCTTATGTCCAATGGTTTAACCACGCTGCTTGAACCTTAATTGGACGTCAACAAGAAAATACGTTGAAAGAAGTCGGTGTACTATCGTCCTAGTCCGGAGGGACGTAGAAAGTGTGATTCTTGTTAAGAAACGTATTAACTTAAAGGGACATTCCAGAGACTTCTTAACGATTGTAATTACATGTCATATCAAATATATATTTTTCTGCATAAAATATTAGTGTCTGTATATTAAACGTGTTTCTCATCGTTCTAATATTTGAACTAGGTTAAATTTCATCTTATGTCCTAAAATATAGTTTTTTTTGTACGTACGAAATTATTCTTACAAATATTAAGACGACCATAAACACACTGAATATACAGACACTGGTATTCTAAACAAGAAAATATATTTAATATGTAAGCTTAATCATAGAAATATTTTATCAGTCGGAAACATCTTACAATGCAGCAAACTCGGGAATGTCCCTTTAACGCGCCCCGTGCTCTACTGTCGTGCATGAGATGCATGTTATCTTATGACAATACCTGATGTGATAGTAACTGTTATGGGAAGGAAGGAAGGAAATGTTTTATTTTAACGACGCACTCAACACATTTTATTTACGGCTATATGGCTTCGGACATATGGTTTAGGACTACACAGACATCGAGACATAATTGAGAGTGAAGGTTTTTGGCCCTATGGCATCTATGTAAAACCGTGGCTCTCCAAGCAAAGGTTTTTAAATCAGTTTAACAATAACAATGAAAATGGTTCGGTTGATGATTAACATTATGTGTTGGAACTGTTGGGGTGTTATGTCTGGAACACCCTATTTACTTACATGTTTAAACGAACATGATATAGATGTTTGTGGAATTAGTGAGCACCATTTAAAAAAATATAACAGTAACTTCTTAAATACTATTGACCCTAATTACACTGCATTTACGAAATGTGCTACAGAAAAAGACTCCACATTATACCGAATTATTAACAAAGGCGGTGTAGCTCTACTTGTTAAGAAACATTTGAGTCGATGTACTACTATAATAGAAATTGACAGTGATCGTATTATAGGAATTGAAGTTGTGCTCAGCGATTCCACAGCCATCTATGTATTTTGTGCTTATCTTCCTGCATCTAATTTATCGAATGATTTATATCTTGAATGTTTGGATTTGTTGGAGGAATTGTACATTGCCTATAGTTCAAAAGGAACTGTTATTATTATTGGTGATCTTAATGTAAAAATAGCGGGTCCAAAAACCCGATTTGTTAAAAACAGAAGAAGTGATATCTTCCATACATTTGTTAGTAGACATAACTTGGTTTCAATCAATGTTCAACTTTTTTGTAAAGTCCGTCTCATACTTACGAATCTCATACTGGAGGTCCTTCCTCAGCTATAGATCACATTCTAGTACCTGATTATTTAATCCCCTATGTTCAAAATGCATTAGTCAAAGACGACTGTGAGCTCTTGCTTTCTGATCATAAACCAGTAATGTGTTCAATGTTAGTCAATGATTCTAAAGAGGAACAAAGCATCCCACCAGAAAAACGTTCTTGGGAAAAGGCAATACGTCATAATCTGTTAAAAGACTATACTTTCGCCGTTTCTCACATGTTATGGCCAATACATATCCCAAGCAAGAGTGCATCAGCATCCGATATTCTTAAATTTTACAATAAGATAATAAATGTATTAACTCAAGCAGCCAAGGAAACTATTCCTTGTTCAAAATATAACAAATATTCGAAGCCATATTGGTCTGATGCAGTTAAAGAATGTCATGTAGAAATGTCGTATCGCAGACGTCTGTGGTTAGCTGAAGGTAGACCACGTGGTATGCAATTCGACACATTTAGGTTGTACAAAAAAGCAAAAGATGCATTTCGTATGACTCTCCAAAACGCATACTTGAAATATGAAAGGGATTTTTATAATTCCCTAGACGAAGCCTGTGATGTTGACCACAAGACTTTATGGACCACACTTCGTAATAAAAAAAGAAGTAGCTCAATAATGTCCCTCATGGTCGATACGAAAGTTATTACTCATCCAGTAGATATTTGTAACTCTATGGCTGGTCATTTTTGCAAAGTGTTTAGCGACCCAACAGATGCGAATTTTGATGATAAATTTAAATCAAGCTTAGAAGCCAAGGTGTCGGCATTTAAAGCTGATGCACTAAGATCGGATGAAAACTTTGATATTTCACTAAATTTAGTTAGCAATATATGCTCCAAGCTTCCAAATAACAAGTCATGTGGCCTAGATGGAATATTTTATGAACATATTAAATATGGAGGCGAATATCTCTTCTTCTGCCTATCAAGGTTATTTTCACTAATGGTTAACAATGGATGTATTCCTGATGAATGGCATCGCGGTATCTTGGTATGCATTTACAAAGGACATAATATGTCCAAATTAAGTCCAGATTCATACAGAGGGATTACGCTTTTATCTGTAGTTTTTAAGATTTTTGAGAAAGTTTTAGAATCATTAATGCCACAGCTAGTCTCATCGGCTGATTACCCGAATAATCATCAATGTGGATTTCAAAAAGGCCTGTCGAGCATCGATGCTTCTTTTGTGTTACAAGAAACATTAAATCACTATAAGGAACGCAGTGACGGCACTTGTGTCGCATTTCTGGATAGTTCAAAAGCCTTCGATACTGTCTGGCATGCAGGTTTGCTATATAAACTATCAGAAATAGGAATCCCTCCTAAAGTCTGGCTTATTTTGAACGGGATATATAGCAATGCCAAATCTTGTGTTTTTGTAAACAATATATACTCACAGTACTTCAGGCAACAAAGGGGGTTATGTCAAGGTAGTATTCTTTCTCCTAAACTATATGTTTTATACATAAACGAATTGCTAAGCAAGTTAAGCGGATCAAAAAAAGGAACTATGATACTTGATGTTCACGTATCTTGCCCCACACAAGCGGACGATATAGCTATTATTTCTCCTACATCAAGCAATATGCAAGATATGCTATTGATCTGTGAACAATATAGCTTAAAATGGCGATTCATATTCTCGTCGCTTAAAAGTCAAATGATTAATTTCTGTAGAGAGGGGGATCCACCCTTTTTTCTATATAATAAACAAATATCTATCACAAATTCTATAAAACATGTTGGCATCACTTTGAATAAAAATCTAAATAACTGGGATCGAACCTTACAAGCATGTAAGACTATCAAGTCTACAAGTATGGTACTTTTGCAATCAGGGTGTCACCCACGCGGCCTAAATCCAGCTACAAGTGTAAAATTAGTTAATGCTCTTTGCTTATCCAAAGCTCTCTATGGGTGTGAACTATGGAACTCTATTACCAAAAGCGAGTTATTAGCACTAGAAAGGGCCTTCAGATTTGCAATAAAAAGTATTCAGGGTTTACCAAAAAGGACACGAACAAACATATGTTTAGGGTTAATTGGTACTATTTCAGTTGAAGCAAAAATAGACACTAATAAACTATATTTCCTAGGACATCTCCTTCGCTTACCTACATGGACGTTACCCTATAAGGTTATAACAAGCAGATTATTATGTTTAAAAAATATGTGCATTTCTTCTCCAGTTGGATTTGCAGCAGACATACATAGGATCCTTTGCAAATATAAATTAATTGCATACTTAGATGACTACTATAAAACGTCCATATTTCCTCCCAAACAAACATGGAAAAGAATAGTGAAGAATTGTGTCTTCGAGTTTGAGGAAACAGAATGGAAAAGACAAATATCTGTAACTCCGGATACTAATCATTATATATATTATGCAAAACCAAAATCCAGCCTGTGCTGGTGCGGTATGCAAATTTGTTCACGATTATACATGTATTGCCCATAATAATTAGTCCTTATTTAGTCATTTTGTTTGTTTCTTGTTTATGCATCCAGTTCCGTATGTGGAATGTTTATATGCAATAAAGTTTTTTTTTTTTTTTTTGTTGTCCAAAATTCCAAAATGTGCCCCATAACTGCATGGCTATTTTTTTGTTTGTTTGGTTGGGGTTTTGTTTTGTTGTTGTTGTTTTTTGTTGTGTTTTTTTGGGTGGGGGATTGTTTTGTTTTGGGGTTTTTAGGGGGGGGTTGCTCCATTTTTTTTTTTTTTTTTTTTTTTTTGGGGGGGGGGGGGGGTAATTTTTAACAATGTTCACACTCATTCAAACCACACCCAAGCGAGAGTTGGCGGATATGATGCATGCATATATTTATGGAAACTTTGTTTATCAAACCTTTCAAAAATCCTCATTTAAATAAAAGTTTAGCTATTTAGTTTGTTTGAAAATTACCCTAATTCGTCGCGCCACACTTTTGTCACACGTGAAATCCGAGCCTCATTATAGTCAAACAGTCTGTACGCCTGGTGAAAACCCAAATGTTAATTTTTATTATTATTATTTTATTTATTTATTTTAATAACTCCTTGTCTTAAGAACTTACTTCGTATTCAAAATAATTAGCCTTCAAATATGAATCTATCCAAAACAACAATAAAACTTGTACACAAGGAAGCTAACTGTATACTGCTACCTACATATCGAATGATGTATTCCTCTATTGAGACCATGCTACGCCCCCCCCCCCCCCACACACACACACACACACACACACACTCAAGAACGAAACGAACAAAAAACACCTACCAAACTTCCAAAAGGTTCCATAACTTTACCACAACAATCATGTGACGTCAAATCATTGATGACGTCAGCGGCGCCTCCTAGAGGACATTTATCAAAAGGAAATGCCTGTCCTCCCCATCGACTACTCAAACACACGATTGTGACCTTCTAGGCGTGCAGGGCATGGCCCAAAAGTTCTCTAAAAATTACCGAAGTGGTATAATAATAATAATAATAATAATAATAATAATAATCTTTATTTAAAGAAGGTTACACAAATAGTAGTGCACTAATCTGTCTTGTGGCCTTCTGTCAATTAAACATTAAAATTTATTATTCTGCACATAATGAACATAAACAATGTAATAACAAAACACAACATAATTATCTTTCATTAAATGCATCGAAACTATAAGGTAAATACCCATGATGCATACATAAGTAATTAATACAAACATATTTTACATAATTTTACATAATTAATACAAACAAATTTGCCGAAAGGATCCTCGAGCAAAAAAGATGTCTGAAACCTTTTCACCATGTATTTCCACCATTCTACCCACAATATTAGTTGTAACCCATGTAAAAATGCGCAATAATGCTAATATGAATATTGATGTTGTTATTCAGATTCGTGCATTTTCTTTTAATTCGAGGAAAAAAATCAGACTGCCCGCTACATAACTGGGTGCCTGTACGCATATGGTCGTAACATATCATATCTGTTCATGTACAATGTTCATCCTATAACATTAATGTAAGGTACTGATACTAGGAATAATAAATTTTACTCTTTCTTTATTTTTAATAAAAAAAATACTAAAAAATATATATTTAAAAAAAAAAAAAAAAAAAATATTTGGAAACTTTCCTGCCAGATAGAGTGCTTTTAAAATTCTGTAAATCAACACTACAGGTTAATAGTCGTACCCATAATTGGGCCTCTAGAGCTGAGCTAGGTTTGTACCCACTCCTGTTGTCTGTGGTAAACAGAATGTTACATTTTTACTCCCATATGCAAACTACGGACAACATTATTTTACAACATGCTTTCTCTGAATGCACAAGCCTTGAAAAGAAAAATATTGGTTGGCTTCACAAATTATATTATTACATTGGTGAGTTGAATCAAAAACGAAGCACTGTCAATTATCCAATTCATCTTATAAATATAATTAAAACTAAGTATCACAATATTTTAAAAGAAAACCTTATAGCTCCAGCCAAAACAGATGGATCCAGTAATAAGATGCGAACGTACAAATTATATAAACACAATATTCAACTAGAGCCATATTTATTACACTGTATGCATCCAGAACACCGTAAAGCTTTTACTAAATTACGTCTCAGTGACCACAAATTAAAAATAGAGACTGGGCGCCATACAAAACCCTTCACTCCAGTGGAAGAACATTTATGTGACCACTGCAATGTAATTGAAGATGAATACCATCATATCATAATATGTAAGAAATATAATAGTCAACGTGTCAAATTATATGCATATCTAACTTTCCATAATTACCTATTTAAAAGTATGAGTATGCAAGAAAAACTTATATATATTATGCAAAACCAAAATCCAGCCTGTGCTGGTGCGGTATGCAAATTTGTTCACGATTATACATGTATTGCCCATAATAATTAGTCCTTATTTAGTCATTTTGTTTGTTTCTTGTTTATGCATCCAGTTCCGTATGTGGAATGTTTATATGCAATAAAGTTTTTTTTTTTTTTTTTTAATATGTCCAAAATTCCAAAATGTGCCCCATAACTGCATGGCTATTTTTTTGTTTGTTTGGTTGGGGTTTTGTTTTGTTGTTGTTGTTTTTTGTTGTGTTTTTTTGGGTGGGGGATTGTTTTGTTTTGGGGTTTTTAGGGGGGGGTTGCTCCATTTTTTTTTTTTTTTTTTTTTTTTTTTTTGGGGGGGGGGTAATTTTTAACAATGTTCACACTCATTCAAACCACACCCAAGCGAGAGTTGGCGGATATGATGCATGCATATATTTATGGAAACTTTGTTTATCAAACCTTTCAAAAATCCTCATTTAAATAAAAGTTTAGCTATTTAGTTTGTTTGAAAATTACCCTAATTCGTCGCGCCACACTTTTGTCACACGTGAAATCCGAGCCTCATTATAGTCAAACAGTCTGTACGCCTGGTGAAAACCCAAATGTTAATTTTTATTATTATTATTTTATTTATTTATTTTAATAACTCCTTGTCTTAAGAACTTACTTCGTATTCAAAATAATTAGCCTTCAAATATGAATCTATCCAAAACAACAATAAAACTTGTACACAAGGAAGCTAACTGTATACTGCTACCTACATATCGAATGATGTATTCCTCTATTGAGACCATGCTACGCCCCCCCCCCCCCCCAACACACACACACACACACACACACACTCAAGAACGAAACGAACAAAAAACACCTACCAAACTTCCAAAAGGTTCCATAACTTTACCACAACAATCATGTGACGTCAAATCATTGATGACGTCAGCGGCGCCTCCTAGAGGACATTTATCAAAAGGAAATGCCTGTCCTCCCCATCGACTACTCAAACACACGATTGTGACCTTCTAGGCGTGCAGGGCATGGCCCAAAAGTTCTCTAAAAATTACCGAAGTGGTATAATAATAATAATAATAATAATAATAATAATAATCTTTATTTAAAGAAGGTTACACAAATAGTAGTGCACTAATCTGTCTTGTGGCCTTCTGTCAATTAAACATTAAAATTTATTATTCTGCACATAATGAACATAAACAATGTAATAACAAAACACAACATAATTATCTTTCATTAAATGCATCGAAACTATAAGGTAAATACCCATGATGCATACATAAGTAATTAATACAAACATATTTTACATAATTTTACATAATTAATACAAACAAATTTGCCGAAAGGATCCTCGAGCAAAAAAGATGTCTGAAACCTTTTCACCATGTATTTCCACCATTCTACCCACAATATTAGTTGTAACCCATGTAAAAATGCGCAATAATGCTAATATGAATATTGATGTTGTTATTCAGATTCGTGCATTTTCTTTTAATTCGAGGAAAAAAATCAGACTGCCCGCTACATAACTGGGTGCCTGTACGCATATGGTCGTAACATATCATATCTGTTCATGTACAATGTTCATCCTATAACATTAATGTAAGGTACTGATACTAGGAATAATAAATTTTACTTCTTTCTATTTTTAATTAAAACAATAGTAACATTTTGCAGATAAATAAACTATAAGCTCATAATAGTATGTAAAAATACGTATGAATCAACATTTATATATACTTTGTCCACGTATTTTCATAACATGCTTTTTCAGAGGATATATTTAGTTTGAGTCAACGTATTGAAATTTGTGTGTACAGTAACGGGTTTCAATTCAAGCCAACTGGTTTAGAAGTATTAGGGAGGGGGCCAAGGGCCCGGGGCCCCCTAAATTTTGCGACAGTTATAATTATATTATATATTAATTTTCTTTCTTTTTTTTACGATGCCCCTCCAAACCTCCCCCAAAGTTCCCTTGGCATTCCGCCTCAAGTCATTGCCCCCCCATGTATGTTCTGGATCCGCCCCCACATCCCCACCCCCACCCCCACCCCACCCCCCACCCCCCCCCCCCCCCCACCCCAATGTATGTTCTGGGTCCGCCACTGATAGCCTACACTAAAATATTGCGGCAATTTCAACACAGCCTATGGAAAAAACCGATTGTTTTGGAACTGGTACATAAAATACTACATTGAATGCGTGGACTCAAACAAAGGTTTATCTTCGAAAAAACCTGTCACCAAACATCAACCACCAAAAACCCCACACAAATATCAAAAAAAAACCTGTCAACAAGTCGCTCGTACTTGGCGGCAGAAACAAAAAACAACACTATTTTACTGAGAAAAAAACAAACTGACAGGTCCAAGGAAATATATATTATCTACATTGCATAACGATATATATGTTATAAAAATCATGCACTGAGAAGTTGTTTACTATGGAAGTATAGTCCGTCCCATCATTCTATAAACATTTGTTTTGTAAATAATTTTAGTTTGGTTTGACGTAAGACGAAACGTAAAAGTGTTTTGGAAATAACAAACAAATACTAATTTTGTGTGCAATTTACAAATCAATCAGCTCAGAAATAAATAATTTGTAGTAAATTTCATAGTATAAAAAAAAAACATTCTCTGTGGGACGGACTATACTATAGTCGAGAAGTTTGTTCGCGACACGCCCACATTGGCCACAGTGACACTGACAATCAACGTTCGTCGCTATCATTCACATGTTTACAGGGAAAATATACACATATAATTCGCATATTTATATCAAGTCAATAATGAAATAAATAAAATATAATGCACATTAAATAACTTACCAATCGACGCTGATATTGAAAAACTGCAAGCAGATCGTAGCTAGTTATGACGTCTTCTCGACTCTGCCCCTATAGCCTCGTTTTGGATACGACTTTGACAAGGGTGAGTGACCGGGCGCTTAGTTACAAATCCCTCCTATTGAAGTTGACTAATTTTGTTACTTTACAGTGGCGTACGAAGGTGCCAAAATGGGGGGGGGGGAGACACATTTTCGTATTTACACTATTATAAAGCAAAATATCTGAAAAGTGGATGGCACATGCCCCTTGGCCCCCCCCCCCCCCCCCCCCGGTTTCTTACGCCAGTGCTTTACAGGAATAATTACGGAAATAACAGCATTGCAAGTTATTGAATACAGTATTCGTCTACAGTTGCACTGTTACAGCTATTGACAGTGACTTAAATGACAATGACTGTTGCTTTGGGCTTGTTTTTATTTTTATATTATTTCGGTGGCGGATCTAAGGGCCCTACCCACTTCCCTAAATTTTGAGACAATTATATTTTTATTGTATTTGGTTTTGGGTTTTTTTTGTTTTTACGTTGGAGAAACCATTCGGGAACGTTTGTAGCCTTCGTCCACATGTCATTGGTTACATTCCCACTCCCACCCCCAAACCAAACCGAAGTCGACCAGTGACGTAGTTGTCTGCTGACGTCACGACGCAACAGTATTGTTTTTTTTATTTTGAACAAAATCAATGCACGTGATTCTTGGACTCATCCTTCTGCAAGTGGATCCGTGTGGAAAAAAACCTATTGTTATCGGACGAGCAACTAAGAACGTTATTATGATCAGGTAAAGTCAGTTATAATTCTACCATGACAAATAGGCTAAGGCTAAATTAACGGCCCCAGTAATCGACCATACCCAATATTCGACCAGTGCATTTAAGGTCGACGACAGTAATTTTTTGCACCCTAATTTTGGCTTCGTACACTATAAGTTGTAGAAGCATCACGAGGGGTATATGGCTTTTTATGTACCCTCTGTGTTTTCTTTTACCCCGAGCCGACGGCACACAGAGGGTACATAAAAAGCCATATACCCCGAGAGATGCTACTACAACGAATTTATCCTGCCGGCATGTTAAACCATATAGCCAAATAATCAAAATAACGCCAGACAGTAATTGTTAACAATTTATTAGATAGATAAATAGATAGATAACAATTTAACGTGTCCATATACCACTAGGGTTTCGAACACGCCCATCCAGTCCGACCTCCGATAAGATCGGTGGCCTGACTCGGGATGAGGGGAGGATAGAGTTGCAAATGGGCAGAATTTTGAAAATAGCTATTAGTAAAAAAAGTTAATAGAATTTAAAAAACAAATTAAATAAAAAGTTACAAGCCAAAAATAAAAAGAATTGACTGATCGGCCGAATATTTATATAATTTGGAGCATTTTAGATAGACAGTCCAAAAATAAATAAGAGAAAGAAGACAGGATCGGACTATTTAATAATAAAAAAAGAGAATAATTTCGACATATAATTTTGAACGGAGGTCTAAAAGTTTAAAGTCCGATCATTATGGTCCGGGCCCGGGGGGGGGGGGGGGGGGGGGGTCAGTTTAAAGTGGGCGGAATTTGGAATACGAATTTAGTAGTTAGGTTAAAGACCTAAAGCCAAAATGAGCTCATTCATACAACTCATGTCTGGACAAAAATTTAAGTCCAAAGAACAAAATTAGAGTGCACGACCGAAAGGTTTTAAGGTGATTTGAGCAATTTAGACGGGCTGCCAAAATAAAGTGCGTCGGACTGTTTACAAAAAAAAAAAAAAAATTAAAATCCAACTAAGCCCTTGGAACAGTTGGCGACTACGGTGACAAGATGAAGTGCTTGGCGTTGAACTGTGGCACCAGTTTCCTCCAACGGTGGGCTAGCAAGGTCTTAGCTAGCTCGACGTAATGGGCGCCGGCGATGATCTTCAGTACTCTGTGGATGGTGTAGTTGTCCATGTCTTCGAAGAGTATTCCCTGTCTGTAGAGATCATCTCGGCGCGACGTCACCACAAGTCCAAACTTCCCGTCTCGTAGTTCCATGGCGTGGATGGCACACTCAACTCCGTCAGGAAACTTCTTAAAGTTGCCCTCAAGAATGCCTACTGGCAGTGAGCTGGTGTCCGAGGTGTCCCCGATCAAGTATCGAGCGTACTGGCCCTTGATCTTGGAGATGGCTAGGCTCCAGGCGGCGTCCCTGCCCCGGGCGGTCGCGGAAGGCCGGGCCTTGGCTGGCTGGTCACTACTCGGTAGGGTGACGGCATTCCGCTTCGCAGCAGCACCATCCATAGGAATCTTGGCGGAGCCCCCCGGGGGTGGGGGACTCGACGCCTACCGCCTCGAAGGGGTTGGAACGGGAGACGCACGCCGTGGACTGGGCGTCGACTGGTCGACTGGCTCAGTCTGTTCAGAGGTATCTGCATCGGCTGGCACTGGTTGGTCGGGTCCCGGGAGTGGGGGCGGCGACGCAGACAGGACCGCCGCTGGCGGTTGAGCCGCCAGTTTAGGTCCCCCCTGAGCCGTCCCTGCTGCAGGTTTCCTCTTCCTCCTTCCTCTTCTCTTCCTCTTCGTCGTGTTCGTTACCGCGTCGCCATACACCAAAGTCACGGTTGCCCGTGAGCCAATGTAAGCGACGCGGTACTCCAACAAAGAGCCGTAGCTTGCAATAAGTCCCCCCAGGTGGGTGGGGGGGGGGGGGGGGGGGGGCAACTCGAGAGAGTAGAGTAGAGCGACACGTCTTTCCTCATCGAAGGCATAGCTCGGAATGAACAATTTATTAACGGAGCGGTAACACGCGGACGCAAACGAAACCACTTGCCAGTGACGAAAAATAGTTCCATCAATAAACGAGTTTTTAACTCAAATGTTTGTAATACGAAATTGTCTGAAACAGATATTAATATACTTGATTGATTACACTGGTCAACAGCCAAAATGCTTCTGAAGCAAATGTAGTATAATTTGACTAATTCGGCTCCACTGATAATGAGAATGATATTTAAAATTGATTATTAGCTCAACTTTTATAGATACAGTGCTGTGTCAGTACGAGTACAAACACGCACATTCAGGCACATCGCAAACCACACTCACGCTCCCTCAGTATTGTTTCAGCTGTCGAACGAGGTGGTTGTGTTGTTTAAGTCATTATTGTGATTAGAGGTAAGATAAAAGTACATTAATTTATATGGATTTACATTTTATCTACTCTCAGAATAAATATTTGTTCATTACATCAGACTCTTTATACGTCAGACAGTATTTAATCCGTATACTGAATTTGATAATATTTTGTATTAAGTTTTCACATTTCTGCATCAAGTTGATTCTCACTTGAATCAGACGAGGAAGAGGAAGAAAATGATGATTGCAGTCCTGGACCTTCGATGACTAATGACCCAGATTTTGACAAAGAATTCTCCTCTGAACCACACCTCATAACTCAAGGTGAACTTCATGACTTAGTCAGGGATTTAGAGCTCCCCAGGAATAAGGCAGAGCTCTTAGGCTCTCGACTGCAGCAGTGGAATCTCCTAGCAGCTGAAGTTAGAATTTCCAAATTTCCTGACCGTCAACAGCAGTTAACCCCATTCTTCTCTATGGAAGGTGATATAGTGGCGTGCAACAATATCACTGGTCTGATGGAAGCCCTCAAAATAGCTCATGATCCATGTGAATGGAGGCTCTTCATCGATTCATCTAAGACGAGTCTTAAAGCTGTTTTGCTTTATTAAGCCATCAATTCCATTGGGTTATGCAGCGCATATGAAAGAAACTTAAGAAAACATAAAGCAGTTGTTGAAGTGCATAAACTATGACCAACATCAGTGACAGGTCTGTGGTGATTTGAAGGTTGTTGCTCTTCTGATGGGTTTGCAGGGAGGATATACAAAATACTGCTGCTTTCTATGTGAATGGGACAGCCGCGCAAGGACTTTCTACTATGTCAAGAAAGATTGGCCACTCCGTCCATCATTGGAGCCTGGGAAGAAACACGTTCAGCATCCACCACTTGTTGAATCAAGCAAGATATTGTTACCACCCTTACATATAAAACTGGGCCTCATGTAGAATTTTGTCAAAGCCATGAACAAAACAGATACGGCTTTCAAGTACCTCACTTCTAAATTTCCCAGATTAAGTGATGCCAAGATAAAGGAGGGTGTTTTTATTGGTCCTCAGATTCGTGAACTTCTTAGAGATATTGAGTTTGACTCTGCACCAGTAGCAACAAGATTTCTAGGAAACGAAAAAGCAGAGAACTACACAGAGTTGGTAGAAAACCTCCTCAAGGCATATAAATGCATGGGATGTAACATGTCACTTAAGATCCATTTTTTGGATTCGCATCTAGATTTCTTTCCATTGAACTGTGGAGCAGTAAGTGACGAGCACTGTGAGCGGTTTCACCATGACATCTCATCCATGAAGAAACGATATCAAAGCAAATGGAGCCCAGCAATGCTAGCAGACTATTGCTGGACAGTGACATGAGATGTTCCATTTAATATCTACAAACGACAAGCCAAAAAGCGTAGGGTAGACACAGATTAAAGAGTAAACTATGCAGTAATTCCTAGTAATCATTACATAAAGCCGAGCAGATGACCTAATCTGGTGAAATAACAAAGAGCATATGATGAACAGCATAATTTCTCATTCCATGACTGAAAATCTTCCATGTACACCATATAATATATGCTTTATGTGATAATAAATAATGAACACAATATACCTCGTTTATCTTTGAAACAATAGCCAACTAGCAATTTTAATTGTGATATTTGAAATCAGCACATCAGAATACATAAGAAATAGCTTATTTAATCTCAGAAGCAGACAACTTTTGAAAAATTGTTGACCAGTGTTATCAATGTTATTTATAATCTAATTATTGTTTTAGCATTAACTGGGGTATAAGAGATTTGTCCAACGGCAAACAACCAATGAGATTAAAGAATTTTACATGATGCAGGCGAGATAAAATAAATTATTCCTAATACATATTCCTCTGCAGTTTATCTTATGAATTACTTTACATAAAAAAAAAATGTGTGTGAAGGGGCGGGACGTAGCTCAGTGGTACAGCGTTCGCCTGATGCGCGATCTATTTAAGATCGATCCCCGTCGGTGGGTCCCATTGGGCTATTTCTCGTTCCAGCCAGTGCTACACAACTGGTGTAACAAAGGCCGTGGTATCTACTATCCTGTCTGTAGGATGGTGCATATAAAAGATCCCTTGCTGCTAATCGGAAAGAGTAGCCCATGAAGTGGCGACAGCGGGTTTCCTCTCTCAATATCTGTGTGGTACTTAACCATATGTCCGACGCCATATAACCGTAAATAAAATGTGTTGAGTGCATTGTTAAATAAAACATATCCTTCCTTCTTTGTTTTGTATGGAAAAAAAAAAAGATTACGATCGATGGCCAAAAACGAGGTCAAAATGCGAGAAAAGCCCGAGTACTCTGACTGTAAGAGAGCTAGACGGATATTTGGAAGGTTATACGCTCCAAATATTAATTACTAATACACACACTACAGAAAGAAACCCGACAGCGCCCACATTTAGCTAAGCTTCGGCAAACTGCGGACAGCAGAATTCTAAGGTCGTTGACCTATATCGTGATGTAGCGTCACATGATCACAGGTATCCCCAAACAATAACGTCAGATTATTATATAATACTCTTTATATATGTAACTACAGTATCAATCTAATTAAAATTAGCTCCACTATTACACGTGGATCTAACAGCAGCCAACTGTAGCTCATGTCCACCAATCAAAACCTTACTTGCAGAATCATGCCAGTGATTTGAAAATAATTTGAAAATATTCCGAATTATCCGGAGGGTATACGATATGTTTCATGTGAATTACAAATGCTAATTTTAATTAGATTGCTGCAGTATTTGTATTGGGGGTTTCTGTTTGGGAGTACCTGTGCACATGATCGCCCACTCAGGGATTCCGTCTTCCAGGGGCCGTCTCATACGATAATACAAGAGCCCGGCAATCACCACCCCCCCCCCCCCCCCAAAAAGAAGTTTGATTTGTTTAACGACACAACTAGAACACATTGATTCATTAATCATCGGCTATTTGATGTCAAATATTTGGTAATTTCATCATAGTGTTAGAGAGGAAACCCGCTAATTTTTTTCCATTAAGCTTAGTTGCAAGGGATCTTTTATATGAGTGATTAATATTTGGATTTTTTTTTTAATCAAGGAACTCGAAAATGATCAATGTAAATGTATTTAACGTCAAACATAGGATTGTTGTGGTATTAGAGCGGGAATCTTTGACTACTCTTTGGTGGGCAGCGGTTGAGAGAAAATTACATAGCTTGGTCTCTGATTGAAATGGGGGCGGGACGTAGCCCAGTGGTAAAGCGTTCGCTTGATGCACGGTCGGTCTGGGATCGATCCCCGTCGGTGAGCCCATTGGGCTATTTCTCGCTCCATCCAGTACATCACGACTGGTATATCAAAGGCCGTGGTATGTGTTATCCTATCTGTGGGATTGTGCATATAAAATATCCCTTGCTGCTAATCGAAAAGAGTAGCCCATGCAGTGGCGACAGCGGGTTTCCTCTCTCAATATCTGTGTGGTCCTTAACCATATGTCTGACGCCATATAACCGTAAATAAAATGTGTTGAGTGCATTGTTAAATAAAACATATCCTTCCTTCCTGACTGTAATGAGAGCGTATAACCTTCCAAATGTCCGTCTAGCTCTCTTACAGTCAGAGTACTACCGCTAGTGTTTTCCTGTTGATTTGAGGATAGCACACACACACACACACACCCACCACCACCACCACCCTCCCCCACCACCCCCACCCCCACCTACCCCCCCCCCCCCCCCCTCCCCACCCCCACCCCCACCCGGTTCAATCAGCTAACATTTCTCCAAAGTTCGCAAACTATTTGATTTCGCAATTTGGTTTAACGTGAAGCGCATGTCGACTCCATTATAACACAGGTTGTATTTGTTTATCTTATGTTCAATACAACAAGTCTGTGATGAGGGGTTCGAAGACGTGTATTCCGGACTATTTTAAAACCTTATAAATAAAACAAATATATTCTTATGTACATATACGATATTAATACTCATATAATTTATATGTACTTCTGCTAAGTATTCATATATTTACATATTCACATATACAGTTTAACTGCTTAAAATAATACAATATCACAATATATCTCATACAGTAAATTTCATCAGTCTACAATCATAGAATGACATATTTACTAGTATTATACATGGTTAAATAAATGCAACATAACATTCAGTTCATATTTTAATACAATATTACTAACACAACATAACATGATGTGCGTATATCACCACAATAACATAAATACACATCATTTGATACATATTCAAGTTCATACACTCTTTTGTAATATTAGTATATTACAAATAACATACATAATAATAAATACACATAAGCCTGGTGTAAAACTGAAAATACTGTGCAACAACTTTCAAGAACACTCAAGATCACAAACAGCAGCAGAATGAAGCAGTTTGGGTGTTTCACATAAAATAAAGACTCTTTTATCAAAAGCCAAGCTGGAACAACCAGTAAGAAGAAAAGACACCTGCAGATTGAGACACACTCAGCTTCTATCAGTAATGCAGAAACAATAGAAAGACAAGCTATTATAGCCAGACTGAGAAGAAACAGAAGAATAAACAAGTTAAAACTTCAAGCTTGGATACTGAGTTTGAATTACATTTAGACTTGTATTTAGAATATTTTATACTATTTTATTACAATAAAAGTGCTAAAAACCTCATTTTAGTGTTTGTTATGTTTATAATATTTTATGACAATAAAAATGTTAAAACCTAACTGTTCTTTATAAAAACTATATACACATTCCTCTACACACATATATATATATATAGATAGATAGATAGATAGATAGATAGATATCAGCTCCCCACCCCACCCAAGCTCCACCCATCCACCCAACATCCACTGAGTTATAAGTAATCAACTCGATTCCTCATTAGAAACTTTAAATAATACTTGCATTTTAAAATAAATTTTTTTAAATTAAAGCTTAAAAATGCAATACGTTTTGGTTTCTTTGGGGTTTTTTTGTTGTTGTTGTTGTTGTTGGTGTTCTGGACCCATATTCACCATATTCACGATACATGTCATGCTTGTTGCTTGGGTCTGTTGTAGCTCTAGTGCACACTTTGACTTGCACATACGTTATCTTTGATGTTTAAACAATTGTACATATACTAGTTAAACGTGGAAAATTGCAAATTGGTGCATTTTTTAACCCATCAAATCACTGTCAGATGTAGAACGATCTTCCTGAAAAAAAATGCTATACAAAATGACAGTGGCGTATCCAGTAAAATCCTTTCTTTTTTCTCTTTTTTTTTTTTTTTTTTTTTTTTTTTTTGGGGGGAGGGGGGGGGGAATGACTTGAGGCGGAATGCCAATGGAACTTTGGGGTAGGTTTGGAGGAGGAAAAAAAATGAAAATTAATATATAATAAAATTATAACTGCCCCCCTCCCCGATCCGCCTCTGAAATGTGGGGTTAATTTCACATTCAGTCGAAAATAAATGTTTCTGTCAATGCTCTTCACTGTACCCACAGTAAGCATGTTTGAATACTGAAAAACAACCGTTAAAAACACACACACACACAATTTTTTAACACAGGCCAAACAATATGCATGTACAATTAAACATAAAACATGTCCTAACTGATCAGGGAACAAAACATCAAGGATGTAAAACTGTAGCGTGTAGGAGGCGAGACGTAGCCCAGTGGTGAAGCGTTCGCGTGATGCGCGGTCGGTCTAGGGTCTATCCCCGCCGGTGGCCCTATTGGGCTATTTCTCGTTTCAGCCAGTGCTCCACAACTGGTGTGACCCTTTATTTAATTTCTTCCCAATCTCCTATCCTATCTTTCAACTTCTTTCGCTGGCCATCTCCAAAATATCCCAATCCTTGTCTCCCCAACCGCAACATGTATGTTTGGTATTGTCAGTACATTTGGTATCTGTTTCACGCATAAGTTTTTCGTCTTTACCCCCCCCCCCCCCCCCCCCACACACACACACACACCCCGGATCAATATTCGCTAATTACATATTTTTTTAACATGTAAAATAAATACCAAACACATGTAACGGTAAACGACCCTCCTCGGTGTCGTAGTAGTGGTTAATCCATCGGACTTAAGGCTGGTAGGTTATTGGTTCCCATCCCGGTATCGGCTCCTACCCAGGGCAAGTTTAACGACCTCTCTTATTCTCTACGAACCCACTCTTCTGGGAAGACAACCCAGATAGCCGAGGTGTGCGCTCAGGACAGCGTGCTTGAACGTTAATCGGATACAAGGAAGAAAATAACTATAAATGAACGAAGAAGTTTGTTTTGTTTAACGACACCACTAGAGCATATTGACTTATTAATGATAGGCTACTGTATGTCAAACATATGGTCATATTGACAGTCATAGAGATGGAACCCTACATCTTCCCATTAGTAGCAAGGTATCTTTTATATGCATCATCCAATAGACAGGATAGCACATACCGTGGTCTTTGATAATATACCAGTCGTGGTGCACTGGCTAGAGCGAGAAATAACCCAATAGGTCCACCGACGGGAATCGATTCTAGACCGACAGTGCATCAAGCGAGTCCTTTACCACTGGGCTAAAGTAAAAGTTGCGATGTTTTCTGAATTTTGCTCCTGTTCTTTGCAGATGGCGTTACGCTGGCATTGCTGACCATCCATCACTTCGTGATTGTCGTCTTGCCAGCCGCCTTCAGAACATTTCTCCTGCTAGCCAGAGAAAGTCGCTGTCTTGCCAGCCGCCTGCAGAACACTTCTGTCCTGCCAGCCAGAGATAGTCGCTGTCTTGCCAGCCGCCTGCAGAACATTTCTGTCCTGCCAGCCAGACTTAGTCGTTGTCTTGCCAGCCGCCTGTTTCTTGCCAGCCGCCTGTCAGAACATTTCTGTCCTGCTAGCCAGAGAAAGTCGCTGTCTTGCCAGCCGCCTGCAGAACATTTCTGTCCTGCTAGCCAGAGAAAGTCGCTGTCTTGCCAGCCGCCTGCAGAACATTTCTGTCCTGCTAGCCAGAGAAAGTCGCTGTCTTGCCAGCCGCCTTCAGAACATTTCTGTCCTGCTAGCCAGAGAAAGTCGCTGTCTTGCCAGCCGTTGCCAGCCGTCTTCAGAACATTTCTGTCCTGCCAGCCAGAGAAAGTCGCTGTCTTGCCAGCCGTTGCCAGCCGTCTTCAGAACATTTCTGTCCTGCTAGCCAGAGAAATTTTTGTCGCTGCTAGCCAGAGAAAGTCGCTGTCTTGCCAGCCGTTGCCAGCCGTCTTCAGAACATTTCTGTCCTGCCAGCCAGAGAAAGTCGCTGTCTTGCCAGCCGTTGCCAGCCGTCTTCAGAACATTTTTGTCCTGCTAGCCAGAGAAAGTCGCTGTCTTGCCAGCCGTCTTCAGAACATTTCTGTCCTGCTAGCCAGAGAAAGTCGCTGTCAACACCTCGACATGCACACCCTGTCATCCACCGATTTACCCACCTGGCTGATCATCAGTTCAGCAGTTTTAGCCGCCATCATCTGCGTGTTAAATGTGACCGTGCTTATAGCGTTCATCATCCAACACACTCTTCGAAAGCCGCAGCACTATTACCTTGCATCCCTAGCGGCTGCTGATTTCATGGTGGGATTCATCTCGATTCCCTTTTTCCTGCAGTACATGTATCTGGACCGCTGGGTTCTGGGACAATGGATATGTGATGCGTGGCTGACACTGGACTTCACAGCGTGCATGGCGTCAAAGATGGGCGTGTTCCTGTTAACGACGGACAGGTTCCTGTTGCTTACGTTTCCGTGGAAGTACAAGAACTATCAGACAAAGAGAAACATTGGTATTCTGATTGCCGTGGTCTGGATCAATGCCATAATATTGTTCACCACGGCCATAGCAGGGTGGAGCAGTCTTGTTGATGACGGGAAGACACGTGAAGAGGGATCCTGTCACGTCCAGTTCATGGAGGACAGAGTGTTCACGCTCATGTGGGTGATCGAATACTGGATGCCCTTAGTGTACATGTGCGTCCTGTACAGACGGATCTGCGTCATTGCTCTGGCTGTGTACAAGTCGTCGGGTTTTAAATGGTTTTGGTACTCAAACCATCCGACAGGCAGTACACAGAGCGACACGCGAAACAATCCGACAGGCAGTACACAGAGTGACACGCGACACCATCCGACAGGCAGTATACAGAGCGACACGCGAAAACTCCAGACAGTAATCAGGTTAAAGTCTAACAGCGTTACGCCTCAGACACTAGGACTCTCGACTTCAGGTTCTAGCAAGAAAGATAACTCGAAAACTGACCTCGGTGACCAAGGCGTGTGTGATGGTAGTGCACAAGATCCCTGTTCGGTTACCATCACACCAGACAAAGATGTTGACCATATTGCAAATTTGAGAAATTTGGAAATTAATTTTGAAAGTACTTTATGTAAGGGTGAAAAAGAAACCGGGGATTGGTCTCCGACGACAAAGAACGGAGTATTTTCCCCATCACCAACAGATACAAATGGAAAAATGGAAACAGCCTCCAAAGAAACAGATACAAATAGGAAAGCAACAAAATCTCATGTCGATTTTGTTATGAATGAAAAATCAAAAACAGGTCCTGACGGCGCAGTTATAAACGGGAAAACGACAAAAGCTCCAAACAAAGCAGTTACAAGTGGGAAAGCAGCACTATCTCACGTAGAAACAGTTACTAATGGGAAAGCGACGAAAGCTCTTAAAGAATTTGTTATGAATGAAAAATCAAAGAACGCCCATAACGATGCCAATAAAACTGACGTCACGACGCCGTCAGCTGTCCGTGAAGTGACTACACTCAAGGACCAGTGTGGTGCAGATGCAGCAGACGATGGTGTAGAGAGTACCAGTCGATCTCGTATGAACTGTGCAGACGTCAAAAGGAACACCAGAGGACTGAGGAGGTTCCGGGAGATTGTATGTTTGACTAGGCAGAATCTCGTTCGGAAGCGGGTCTACGAGTCGCACGTGCGCACAGCGATAAAAAGGGTAACTCTGATTCTTGGTGCGTTTATCGTCTGCTGGACGCCGTACAACGTCATGGTCTTCATCATAGCAGTGGGAGGGTACACGAACGTGAACACGACCGCGTACACCGTCACCTACTGGATCTGCTACCTCAACAGCGCCGTCAACCCCTTGTGCTATGCGCTGGCCAATCCAGAGTTAAAACGGACGTTTATCAGAATATTAAAACTGGACTGGCATATGGCATGACGTGTGGTTGTGTGATTGGATAACTCAGTCCAGTGCTTTATTAACTGTGGGTTGGGTGTAGCTCTGTGGTGGTGGTAGTAGGCTCGCCTAAGGTGCGAAGGGTAGAGGGAGAGTGATGTACTCCTTTCCCAACCAGAGTCTCGCCACCTCAAAGACAGTGGTATGTAGTGTACTGCCTTTGCAAAAGCACATATAAAATATGCATTACTACTTCTTTTTTCATGAGTGTCAATTTATATAAAATTGCTGTATGCCAATACAAAATTGTTACACACACTATCAGAGCCATTGGTACAGCTGCGAGATTATCTAGACTGAATCGTCTCATTTGCGATTGAGTTTCGCTGATACATCATAGGGCGTGGACTTCACGACTGGTTGCATTATTATGAGCTCAGAATGGAGATAACTAAAATGATTTCATTTTTGAGATGGGTTATCGTATATTTAACACTGGCATAATTAAATATTACATTTAGAAGCGTTAAATTCACAATAATCGACCTCAAAACGAAATCAAAGTAGAGCTATCTTTATCTCCTAAAATCTTCTTCAGCGATCTCGGCCATGTCAGATGGGTAGTCCGGTATTGTGGACAACTTCCGCCGTATGCTTTAGCTACGTCGCCGGTCCCCACAGCTTCTCCCCCGGGTCCACTGCACTGGGCCACGTTTGCTGTCACAGGGTGTCGAAGGTGGGACAGGATTGGAGAATGTGGGCTGGCGTCTGTGGATCAGTGCCACACGGGCACTTGTCCGTGTGAGAAATTTTCAGTCTGAAGAGATGCGAGAGAAGCTGACAATGTCCTGTTCTCAGTCTGAAAATGGTGATCTGATGTGTCCTGTCCAGCTGGTAGATGCCATTACCTTCAGGACCTGTCTGCACATGTTATTGAAGTCTTGACTTCTCCATATGACATTTGGTGGGCAGTTTGCTCCTGTTTGGTGCCCAGCTTGGAGAGTCTGTCAGCTTTTTCATTGCCCACAACACCACAGTGGGAGGGGATCCACTACAACACCAGGTTTGTTTTGGAACCCAGTGTTTGGAGTTCCCTTTTTGTGTCCTGGAGGATCTGGTCTGTCTGTGTGGACTGAAGAAATAATGCAACAGTTCAACTAAGGTCGACGACAGTCACTTTTTCGGACCCTTGTTTTGGCTTCGTATACAATAAATAAAACATATCCAACGGTAATTTTTTCATATGATATATTTGACAAAAGGTACTTTTTATTTCTTTCATCTTTTAAAATTTAAACTTAATATTTTATGCAGAATTATGAAAAATAAAAACATACCGACCTGTAAACCGTGTTGTCTGCTTGTTGTAGAATTTTGACAGGGGTCAAGGTTAGTAGACCAGTTTTTATTTTAATGTGGCGAAGCATTGTATAGCTAATTTTAAATGTGAATGAAGTCGGTATTCCAATGACGTCACTTTGCATAACCTTACAATAACCATAAACCAAGTACATGACATGTCCGTTTTCAGAAAGCTGAAAAAATTCCAATGCAAAATTGCTATTCAATTTTTTTGTTTGAAGATTACTAATGCACCTGAACCTGTTTGAAGAAAGTTTTGTGATTAAAAAATTGTACCTTTTACGAAATATGGATTTCAAGTGAAATTACAGTAAGATATGCTATATTTATTGTGTACGAAGCCAAAACAAGGGTGCGAACAGTGCTTGTCGTCGACCTTAGTGTTGCAATGTCGTTCAGATTCAAAAGGTCAGAATTGCCTACAGGGGTTTGTAGCGGTCGTTACTACGCTTCTACTGAGCAACTGTAAACAAAATAAAAACAAACAAAAGGCTTTCAGTGTTAAATTTCTATTTAAATGTTTTTACACTTCAGTATTTTAAAAATATCTCTCTATTACTTTGTAGACACTGTACCGGTTGCTAATAAAAACATTAATTAACGCTCTTAAATGGTATTTGGCAACTCCCACCACCAACCACCACCCACCCCTATTTTCTTGCATGTAGATTAGATGTGAGGTGCCACACTTTTTATTGCTGTACTTCCTGTGTGTGTTGATACGCTGCTTATATCAGTTTTAGTAGTAAACGTTAACATTATCGGCAATAGGAACTGATTTGGTCAATTAGAACCTATAACCGTATGAGTTACTGAGGTCAGATCCAACATTATCTCTCAAACGAAGACCAATTGATGGCCTGGCGTACAAACGTATCTCTCGAAGTAACCCAGTGACTATGTTGGTCTTTCGTTTGGAAAACAAGCGATTCGAGATTGCCCAAGCAGCTTGTCAGCCCCAAGTTCAGCTAGCAAACATTTCGCTAACGTTCGCGAACTATTTGATTGGTTCCCGGCGTGACCATTTGGTTTACCGCGAAGCGCATAAACCAGTCTAGCGGTCGTTTTTCTCCTGAGTCTGGCGGACAAAAACACCAGTCTGGCTGAACTCTGGTGCTTCTGTTTTTGATCTATCAAAAATCCTCAGGTGGCCAGCAAAATGGCTTTAATGTTACTTGGCGGACAAGTCACATATAAATACCAAATTTGGTCTTTTGGTGCTTCTGTTTGATCTATCAAGATTTTCCAAGATGGCGGCCAAAATCCAAAATGGCCGCCAACGAAACTGAAATATTATAATATATCTGGCTGTAGAAGTCACATATAGAATAATGGGGTATCAAATCAGGGTTTTTTAGGTCAGTACAACTGATTTCGGGCAAGGTACTTTGCATATGTCACTCATTTTCAAGATGGCGTCCATAATCAAATAATGCCACCAGCAAAACTGAAATAGCATATCTCTGGCTGTAGAAGTCACAGATAGACAAATGAGGTGTCAAATCAGGGGTGTTGTTTTTAGGTCAGTGAAACTGGTACCATGCATATGTCACTCAATTTTAAGATGGCGTCCAAAATCCAATATGGCCGCCAGAAAAACTGAAATATTATATATATTTTGCTGTAGAAGTCACATATAGACTAATGGGTTATCAAATCAGTGGGTTTTGATGTTAGTGAACCTGATTCCGGGCAAGGTACCTTACATATGTCACTCATTTTCAGGATGGCGTCCAAAATGCAACATGGCCACCAACGAAAACCATATGGTCTCACTACACAGATGTCATCTGCCATTGAAACCCATTTTAAATTGCCCAACTTCAAATAAAGATTGCCAATAGAACGGGTTCCAGCTGACACTAATAACATACACCATTGCGAACATACATTATATAAGCATTTATTTTCACTCCAAAATTGAGAATATGTCCGTCTCAATCTGATTAAAATTAGCTCTACTGGTCTCACCAGTAGATCTAACAGCACTGCATGGACTCCCATGTCCAAGTGACATTTTATCTATAAATAACAATTTAAATATCGACCAATTACACTTCGCCTTTTATAACGTTATTCGGGAACATACAAATTCTAAAAATACTGGTCGAGACTGGTATTTTTAGAATTTGTATGCTCCCGAAATTTATGCAATAGGCGAACTTGTTGGTCTATTTTAACATTAAAAAACAGGGGGGGATGCAGTAATAAACTATGGATTGTATACCAGTATAACAGATTTTATGGCTATACCATCACGGTTTTTTATCGTCTTGAAACTAATTTTATATTAAACTATATTTTGAAATTAGTTTCCGGCATACTTCGTAATTCACCCGAATAATTTCGTATACGCTCGGCATAATCCCGAATGTTTTTCAAATTCTTTTCAAATCACTGGCATGATTCTTCAAGTAAGATTTTGATTGGTCGAATGAAAGGTCAACTGGACATGAGCTCCAACGGGCTGCTGTTAGATCCACATGTAATAGTAGAGCTAATTTTAATTAGATTGTGTCCGTCTCAGTTTTTTGCTATATGACCACATCTGGCTGTAGTACCGGTCCGAACAGTTGGTTCATTAACTGATTCACTCCGGCTGTCTCTTGCGCTACACACCCATGTCCCAAAAGGTCAATGCACAAAAATTACAAAATAACTTACCATTAAACACACATATTGTTTTAATTTTTCACCATTTCCTGGAAGTGAATATGTGAAAGATAAAATGTGCCACAATTGGGAACTATAGTGGACCGTGATGAATGAACTCTCACCCGGAAGTCAACTGTGTAGTGAGACCTGTCAAAAATGGGGTTTGTTGGTCACTGAACTCGATTCTTAAAGAGAAAGGTACATTGCTAATGCGACTCTTTTTCCGGCATCACAGCTAAAATCCTGTCCCTCACAGTTGACCATGGCATAAATATATTACACATGTACGTAGATTAGCAAATGTGGCATCAGACCAGGATTTGTGTTGTGACTGGCCTTGATCTTCAACCAATTGCAGTGACGTTCAGTCATATCGTCCTTCCCTGTCTGGTTTTGGTAAGCTAAATGTCGATTTGAGCCAGACAGAGCCACCTGTAGCATTTGACTGCAAAGTCCTGGACCCCATTCCACGAAGCTATCTTAGCACTACTATCGCCGTAAATACCTACCATCGCGACCTTAATTTTTGTCTACGAGCGCCAGCCCGTTCCACGACACGGCGTAGCTTACTATCGTCGTAAATTACTGTGAAATTTTACAATAGGTACGAGGCAGTTGTAAGCCACTAACGTAGATGTTAAATGGCAGTTAGATGATGATTTGATAATTTTCTATGAAAGATACCAACTTATTGTGTAAAAATAGATCTAATGTATACCAAATACCTTTTATGAAACTCGGCGTTCGATGAAAAACATTCTAGACCATACGACCTTCACACTAAAATACGGGAGACAACTTTGATGTCTTATGCATTCGGCAATTTTCATTTAGCACAGAAACTGACAAAGTTACTTCATGGATGTCCGATACCAATGAATACATCCAAGATGTTCCGAAAAGTCAATAATCAATTTATTATTTAACTAATTCGCACTTCTTTGCAAAGAATATATTAATCATTAAAGGGCCACTTACGACCACCGTAAATTTGCTTTGCGGAACGGCTGTAAAGTTTACGGTGCCAGTTGTAAAATTCACCGTAAGTCACTACAATTAACCTTAGCTACAATTCTTTCGTGGAACGGGGCCCTGGACGGCACACTGTGATAATGTACTGCCTGCCTGTTACACATGGCACAACAGTCATGAATAACCAATGTGTTCATTCTTTCCCTACCTGGAACGACAGCTGCAGACCACAAAACGACTGGATGGAATGCATGCATACAGACTGGAGTTGGGAGTCAATCAGGGCAACACGAGGGAAAGGCGTGTGCAGAAAAGTATCTGGTGGCACCAAGCTGCCAGCCAACTGCAATGACTTCCTCCGTTATCCTATCAACACGAAAGAACTGTTTTGAATTTCTTTCCTCAAAGGTGGCAGAGTTCAACATTCCCGCAGACAATTTGGAATACATCACAGCCAGAGAGAACGTTATATGTATTGAACCTGAGATAGAACTGTCCAGCTGCAATCAGGAGGAGGCCAACACGAGGGTCACATAAAGCATGCACTGGGGAATGGTTAAAAAAAAATTCCAAGTGTACACTGGACACAGACATTGTGGTGGTTGTCCATATTGGCATGTTTTACGATCTTTCACAGATGAACTCAGATGTAGACTTTTGGTAGCCTACGGAGAGGGAAAGAACTACACACATTAATGTATCAGTGCCATCTGTGCACATCCTCGGTGAACCTAAATCAAGGTCCCTACCCATGTGCCATGCCTTCTCAGGATGTGATACCGCGTCAGCATTTCGAGGGAAGGGAAATATATAAATCTGGCAAGCATGGCATGCATATGATGCTGTCACAGATGCTTTTGCGTATCTGGCCACACATCCCTAAATCAAAGAAAAGAAAGAAAGGTTTTATGGCGTCAGACATTTTATTTACGGTTACAAGGACCACACAGATTTGGGGAGGAAAACCCGCTGTCGCCAACACATGGGCTACTCTTTTCCGATTAGCAGCAAGGGATCTTTTATTTGCGCTTCCCACAGGCAGCATGTTGATTTGGACTCTGGAACATTTGAGAAGATCGAGCGACTAGTTATCTGGCCACAGTGTTGATTTGGACTGGAACATTTGACAGTGAATATGATATAACAGTGTATGACAAACAAGCAATGTCAGGCGCGCATGCAGGATTTCTGAAAGGGTGGGGTGGGGTGTCAAATGTGATGACTTATCTCTCCTTTTTTCCTCCTGGTCGGTTTTCAAGAGGGGGGGTCCGGACCCTTGGACCCACCCCCCCCCCCCCCCCCCCCCCCCTGGATCCGCTACTGAGTAAACAGTGTACGAATGGAGCTCCCAGAAAAGTCAAGCTGTAGGCAACATTCCACCTACTCAGAATGCACGCCTGCAGCACACAAACAGGGCAGTGTACAGAGGCTGGTATCTTGGCTAATCAGCATGTTAGCACAACAGACACTTCCAGGTCCAACTGGATATGCTTGGAAAACAGTAACCGAGTCTTTGGAACCTGTCTGGACAACAATCCCCGAAGCATCTCGTGCGTGTAGAGAATTTATTAACTGCGACTGTAAAAGAGACTGTACAGTGTGCAAATGTAGCCAGGCCAATCTCCCTTGTTCGTCTCTTTGCTAGAGGGGTGGGACGTAGCCCAGTGGTAAAGCGTTCGCATGATGCGTGGTCGGTTTGGGATCGATCCCCGTCGGTGGGCCCATTGAGCTATTTCTCGCTCCAGCCAGTGCACCACGATTGGTACATCAAATGCCGTGGTATGTGTTATCCTGTCTGTGGGATGGTGCATATAAAAGATCCCTTGCTGCTAATCGAAAAGAGTAGCCCATGAAGTGGCGACAGCGGGTTTCCTATCTCAATATCTATGTGGTCCTTAACCATATGTCTGACGCCATATAATCGTAAACAAAATGTGTTGAGTGCGTCATTGAATAAAACACTTCTTTCTTTTTCTTTCTCTTTGCCAGTGTAAATGTTCTACAGATGAAAGCAAATTATATCCACCCATATTGCACCCAGTATTTGGAATATTTTGAAGCAGCTACATGTTAGCAGAATCGAGTAGCCATTGTATTCACCTGGTTTCTTTCCAGTAGAACACACATGAAGTGAATTAGGAAGACGACTACATTTTTTCCGGATAGTCGTAGATCTCGAACAATTTCAAACTGAAGGGTGGAAGTTATGCTATTCCCAAAGACAATTGGCAATGTCGTCAACAATAGAATGTGATAATGATGCGATAATAATTAATAATTTGTTTTAATGTAAATAAAGTGATTTCAACATTATAAAAATTCAAGGTGAAAAACAGTGTAAAGAACTGACAGAATGAATTTTACTCTAAACTTCATGAATGTTTAACGGGTACACCATTAGGTCAGTGTCAAGAGAATGGGAATTGGCAACCACAGGGCCTCGGGGCCTCTGCCAAAAGAAAAATGGGTTCAATTAGGGTTAGAGTTGAGAAAAGAATACAGTAGTGATAAAAATATTTAATTTTGTCAGAAGGGTAACAGTAGTGAACATCTGCCAATATTTGGATATGGCGCCATAACTGGTTAAAATGAAAATAAAAACATCACATATAAAATTTTAAAAAACTGTTCCGAAAAAACCCCGATTCCCGGGGAAAAAACCCAAACAAACCCGCCGGGATCTGCCAAATAGTAAAGAACAACCCTGTATGGTTATGTTACAGCAAATATTGTTCGCGGACCTTCCAGTCGAACAAGTAACTAATAAACTGAAAAGGCAAATTAAAATGTTTTCAACAACAATACAGCCTTTTATATTACATTAAAATTGCTGCAAATGTCAGGTAGGTGATGACTAAACTCAGGTGCACCACGGTGAGTTTTCGACAGTCTCCGCGCGTCGTCAAAAAAACTCAATTTCGCGACTGTAAAACCTGGATGAATGTCCGCAAATGTTCAAATACAACATAGTTATCCCCTAAATATACTTACCTTGTTGATATTCGTATCATACTGCGCTTTTAACCACTCTACACACGCGCCTGCATTTTGGATGCGCTATCGACCGACTGTGTTGACGTCATCAGTGATTTGACGTCATCAATGAATTGACGTCACATGAATGTTATGGTAAGTTTATGGAACCGTTTGGAAACTAGGTGAGTTTTGTTTCTTCTTCAAGTGTGTGTGTGGAGGGTCTCGACTTAGGAAGATTCGAACATGAACCTAGTGGTATCTTTTGTCCACATTTTCCCTAGACACGGTGACAACTATATGAATAGCCTAACACTGGCGTAGGAAGCGTGGGGACTAACCCTCCCCCCTTTTTAGCAGCATGGATTTTTTAAAAATCGAATACATGTATCAACACAATCACATCTATACTCTCTCTCAAGCAGGTGATGTCGAAACTCTCTCTCTCTCTCTCTATTTGCACTGTTCTTTAGCAGTGTTTAGATTATCTTGAACCCGATATCCCGATGTTACCATCACTTTATTTTTTTGATTACCATAGTTTGAGACCCAATAGCCGATGGGATTTCGTGCTGGGGTGTCGTTTTCAATTCTTCCGTGTGTTGTGTGTGTGTGTGTGTGAAAGTCGTCATTGTGTGGATCACCTTCCTACGATTTAGAGTTCAATTCAGTTTATTGCATATTACCAAACAAATAAAAGCAAACATACAACATCAATAACAACAATAACAATTAATTAATTATATATAATAATAACAATATTAATATACATGCCAGACGGAGAAACACAATTTGCCCATGGCTTAATATTACACTGTAAAAGATTGCTTTACCCTCAGCAGAGAGTTCGTCCGAACACCCTACCTCCCAGACCACAGGTGTCCCCAACAATTCAGACACAGAACGGTGACGTGCAATAATTCGGAATCAAAAATATCATTTAACATGTAGGATGAATGAAATTGCATTTTGGATACCATCTATAGTTAGTACCCACAGGGATACCGCTCCTTTTTTTTTAATCTCGAACACTGTACTACAAGTTTCGCGTCGTCCGAAAAAAACCTAATTTGCGCGACAAATATAATATATTCTGGATGTTAAGATGAAATGATGAAATTTTAATCCAGTTGAGCCCTAAATTGGTAAATTCGTTGATATTGTTATCATCTTCATTTAAAACCACCATTTAAGTGCGCCAACAAAGTGATGTTCAACAAATCATTTCTGAATTTAGCCAAATTTTCCCAGATGTTCCTAGTCGACCAAATGTTATTAAACATGATGTTGATGTTGGTGATTCCAAGTCAATTAAGTCAACATGCTTATCGAGTTAATCCACAAAAACAGGAACTTATCCGAAACTAAATAGATTATATGCTTGAGAACGGCATTCTTCAACCTAGTTTTAGTAACTGGAGTTCTCCTTAGGAAGACTTGTTCCTAAACCTGATGGTAGTGTACGGTTCTGTACAGATTTTCGCAAAGTTAATGCTGTGACCAAATCAGATTCGTTTCCTATCCCACGAATTGATGACTGCATTGATAAATAGGAACCTCCTAAGTATATTAGCAAGTTGGACCTTTTGAAAGGTTACTGGCAAATACCATTAACTAAACGGGCCTCTCTCTCTCTCTGCGTTTCTAACCGCTGATGGGTCTATTCGAATATCTCTTTGTCCATTTGGAATGAAAAATTCTCAGGCTACATTCCAAAGAATGATTATCAGGTCATTTCTGGATTAGAACAATGTCAGGCTTATGTTGATGATTTGTTTGTTTATAGTCATAGTTGGGATCAGCATATTAGTCAAATCAAGGAACTGTTTGGTAGACTTTCTAAAGCCCGGTTGACTGTGTGTGTGTGGGTAAAAGTGATTTTGCTAAACCTACTGTTACGATTTCAATTGGATTCAATTGGTTGGTCATATTACAAACAAATAGGCCAACATTGAACATCAAAGTTGAAAGCATTGATTAATTATATATACCTAAAACAAGAAATATACAGCCAGATGGAGAAAACACAATTTGGAATGGCTGGGTATTATAGGTAAAATTTTGTAAAAATTTCAGTAGAATTACTTTCCCTTTAACAAATTTACCTCAAGACAAAAGGTTAAATACATTTGGATCACAGAATGTCAAGATGCGTTCAATAGGAATCAAAAACATATTGAAAAGTGACCTTGCATTTCTGGACACCTATAGTTTAGGACCCACAGGGAACGCCTTTTGTTTTTCATATTATGAAATGTACTACAAGTTATTTATTTCTGAGCCGATTGTTACCTAAATTGCACACACAAATATATATATATATATATACTCTTCAAAAAAAGAAACGCATAACTGGTATATGTTAGGATTGGATTGCAAATTTATAGCATCATATCTTTGCTCAATACCAGAGCAGATCATCACTTGGAATGAAATCGTCTATCAAATCAACAGGATTAGGCCACCGTATCAAGGTCACGGTCATGGACACTAATATCGAGTATGAGCCCCATGAGCAGCAATGACGGCTTGGCACCTCCTACGCATGGAATCAAATAATGCTTGAATCACAGGCTGGGGAATTGTAGCCCATGTTTGTTGCAAAGCCTGGAGCAGCTTGGGTAGCGTTTGTGGCGCAGGGTTACATTGCCGTAAACGTCGATCTAGTTCATCCCACATGTGCTCGATGGGGTTAAGATCAGGTGATCTTGAAGGCCATGGCATCACTCCGACATTGTGTTGATTCAGGAAGTCTGTTGTTATACGTGCGCTATGTGGTCGTGCATTGTCGTGCTGGAAGATGACATTTTCGGCGTTGATGAAAGGTATGGCGTGACGCTGGAGAATTTCGTTGCAGTAACGTTGGGCTGTTAGATGACCTGGGACATGTACACGGTCTGTTCTGCCAGTGTAAGTGATGGCCGCCCATACCATAACACTCTCCCCTCCATATCTGTCCACCTGCAGCACATAATTATTGGCATAACGCTCGTTACGTCGTCGGTAAACTCTAGCTCTGCCGTCGGCGCGTTGAAGCAAAAAACGCGACTCGTCGCTGAAAGCCACTCTTCGCCACTGCTGTCGACGCCATATCAGACAACGACTGCACCATGTAAGCCGTAGACGCCTATGTTGCGCGGTTAAAATTATCCGTCTAGCTGGTCTTCTAGCTCGGATATTGGCTTCACGTAAACGGTTTCTTACGGTCTGGTCCGAAATTCTTCGCATCCCAGGTATGGCAGAAGTTGATGATGAAGCAGTTAGGAATCTGTCACGTAAATGTCGTAGACGTATGTATCTGTCTTGCGCCGGTGTGGTAACTCTGGGACGACCGGAACTGGGGCGGTCACATGACACTCCAGTTTGCTGATAACGGTGCCAAAGCCTAGATATTGTACTCTGAGATGTGTTGAAAAGACGTGCAACTGTTGATTGCGATTCCCCGGCTTCCATCCGGCCAATTGCGTTGTTACGTTGTGGTTCTGTCAGCCTGGGCATAATTTCAACGTTACGTAGCGACACTATCGATAATGCGTGTGTGAATGTAACTCAATTTTCTGGCAAGGGGTAGTGCACGTGCTGTACGTGTATGATTTGTACGTGATAAATGTGAGCTCTGCAACCATTATTATGGATATTGTGAAAAACATATTTGCACGTGCCGACGTCAAATCATGCGTTTTGTCAGCTTCAGAATTGCATGATATCATATCCACTAGCTATAGAATAAGATAATACTAAAACATTCACTATTGTTATTTCAAAATTAATGTTATGAAACATATGCTCTATGCGTTTCTTTTTTTGAAGAATATATATATATATTAAACAATTTTTGTTTTTGTTGGGGGGTTTTGTGTTGTTGGTATTTTTTCCAAAACACTTTTACTTTTACAAAAAAAATATATATATATATTTAGGAGGATGGGACAACTATTTTTCAAACTTTTACAGAAGAATATACCCCCCGAACCCCCTAGAAACTTTCCTTTGCGCCCTCGATCTCAGTCACACACACACACGCACGCACGCACGCACGCACGCACAAACACACACACACACACACCATCCACCCAATCCCCGCCAATGTCTACATGCTTCCGCCGAGTGTGCTATATTTGTTCTACAGTCAGACTTCGTTATCTCGACCTCTGTAAACTCGAGTACCCAACATGTGTATATGTATATGTATATGAGTAATGGTAGAACACTTCAAGATGAAAAGATTTTTTAAATGTTCTTAATAAAAATAATAAACAACAGCCTTATGTCCGTCCGATGACTTAACGGCGACACCACCAAGGCCGGTACACGCCTATTGAAATTTCTCGTTTGTTTCTCAAGGACGATAACTCTTTCTTTATTTTTATGTATTTTCCTCCTCGTCGTGAACGAACGTTATTGAAACGCTCATTTTACCGCAGTACACTTAGCACAGCACATAATCACCATGTATCGTCGTATACAGGATATTGCGAGCTCCGAAGAGAGAAAAAAAGCAAAATTCAACCGGATCGAGGTAAGCTGTTTGCTTCTTTTTTTTCTGCTATTTTTTTTTCTTCTGTTTTTTTTTTTTTTTTTTTTTTTTTTTTTTTTGTGGAGATTTATGTTGAACAATGTTAAGCGGTTACTTGCTAGATAATCTGCCAATACAATTATTTCATCGGAAAGCCATATGAAATGATGGATCTTCAAGTAAAACCAAATCTATAACGTTTTCTCGTCGTAAGTTTCACAATACCTGACCAAAACATGTCCATTTACTAAAGAATTATTTTGATATGGATGTAAAACATTGCATGTAAATGACCCTTAAATTATATTAAATATATTGTGTAAGTTCTACTATACAAAATATTGTAGTTTTATAAATATTTGTCTAAAACCACAAACAACGGTGTACTGCGTGTTGCAATTATATTGTCTAGTAGTGTACTGTTAATTAAAACGAGGGTGTACTGCGTCTTGCTTTTCAAAAAACGAGGTAGTTAAATTGTCTCCTTTTTTTAATGTAAATCTCTTGAATAACCTTTTATTTGTACATGGTGAAGTGTATATTCGTTTGCTTTATGAAGTGCATTATATTATAGTTTGAACTGTCATATATGTAACCTATTGTCATGTACATAAACTTAACAGCTTCATTAGTTTATATTTTCAGAATTACTGAAGTGGTACAAACAACAATAGACACTGCAAATAACAAGTACTCCTACAACAGATCCGGGGATACAGTGAGACAGTATCAAAAATTGAGCTACTTGCGTGGCAAAGACGTTAAAATCAAATATTGGACACGAACTTAACTTAATTTACTTGTCGAGGACGTACACACGTGTAATCAACAAGTGAATTCTTTTGATTTTCAGTATGAAATTAGTTCCAACTGTGCTGAATAAAACATTATTTTTAAGTTTATAAAATTTAGTCTTTCATTTTATTATTAAAGAAAGAAAGAAGTGTTTTATTTATCGACGCACTCAACACATTTTATTTACGGTTATATGGCGTCAGACATATGGTTAAGGACCACACAGATTTTGAGAGGAAACCCGCTGTCGCCACTGCATGGGCTACTCTTCCGATTGGCAGCAAGGGATCTTTTATTTGCGCTTCCCACAGGCAGGATAGCACAAACCATGGCCTTTGTTGAACCAGTTATGGATCACTGGTTGGTGCAAGTGGTTTACATCTACCCATTGAGCCTTGCGGAGCACTCACTCAGGGTTTGGAGTTGGTATCTGGATTAAAAATCCCATGCCTCGACTGGGATCCGAACCCAGTACCTACCAGCCTGTAGACCGATGGCCTGCCACGACGCCACCGAGGCCGGTCCATCTCATTATTAATGTCGGATACATGACTGCACCCACAGGCCTACCACAATATACGTCCGATTCGGACTGCGAAGCAAGGTATGGGAATGGGAACTCTTTTTACGTGCCCATATCCAACGAAGGTTCAGGCACGCCCACCCCGGACTTAGCCTCTGACTTCGCCAGAGACCATTCCGGGATAGAAGGGGAGAGGGTAATTTTGAGGTGGGCGGAATTTGGAAAAAGTTAGCAAAATTGAGAATAACCATGTCTGGTTAAAATTAAGGCCAAACAAAACATTTGACTGCTCATCCAAAAGTGAAGGTGACAGACTATTTACCAAAAAAATAAACAAAGTTTTTGAGATGACGGCCAAAAAGGTTTAAAGGGAGGTTGGTGATGAGGATGACATCACGGAGACCCGATACAGATGATGATGTCCAGTTGCTGGAGGTACTGTCGGTATGAGGAGGTTGCTAAAATCTTGTCGATTGGGCGGTAGTCTTTCCCCGCTATAGTCTTGATGACACGATGGATGGTCGGGTTGCCCATTTCTTGGAGTAGCACACCTTGGTGAATTAGGCAAAGTGTGTGTCCCTCCCGCAACGTGACCTTGTGGAGCGCAAAGTCCCCGTCTGCACGACTCGCTGGAAGCTGTTGGTTGACCTCGTGCTTAGGTTGAGTGATCAGTTGACAAACTTCCTCAGGGTTGACCTTGACGAGCTGAGCGTATCGCTTGTGTAGACGGCCGGCCTGTAGTGACTACTGCTCAGCTCGTTCCAAGTCCGGTTTCGGCGGTAGTGCAGACGGTTGGCATGGCTTGTCTGGTTGGCCGTTCGGGGGAGCGGTTGCCTTCCGCTTTGGAACAGCTGCTTTCCGGACCGGCGTCTCGACGGATGTCGCCTGTAAAATCGGTGAAGTATGGGCCGGTGGAGTGGGTGGCCGATACGGTGTGTTACAGATAGCTGTGTCCAGGTCGTCCGGGTCTGTCATGGGCGCTGAAGCAGAATCCGTTGGGGCAGGTGCCTCTTCGGTCCTCTGCTTCGTCCTTGTGGTGGCGGCGTTGGGCGGCGACGCAGAAGGGGCCGCTGCCGGCGGTTTACCCATCGGTGTCCACCCCCGTGAGCCACCCCTGGCGTACGTCTCCTCTTCCTCCATCTTCCCTTCTTCTGTACCTTGTCACGGTACACCAAGATCACGGTCGCCCGTGACCCGGTGTACGTAACTTTGTACTCCAGTAGGGAGCCGTAAGTCGCAATTAATTAAATGGTAGAATGCTGCGAAGCAAGGTGACATGTGCCTGCTACAATTAAATTATAAAACTTCTTCACGAGCATGGTGACGTCATAGGGGCGTGGTACAAGGTAGTTACCTCATCCATCACTCGAGATTCGTCTTGTTAGACCACGGTTATTGCGGCCGTTGAGTGATATGACGGGTGTGATAGATCTCGGGCTACTAGACGAATCTCTCGTACAAGGATGATGTAACTATAACAAGACGCAAGAGAAGCAATGGAGTGTAATCACAACGGCGCTGGCTAGCGACAGGTGTTCCCAGCGTTACGTCACGGGTAAAATCTTACGGAAATTCAGGAAACGAATTCAGCTGGTTCTCTTATAGGGTATTAAACGAGCTTCCATGTCGTATCATGTTTCGTATCATGTTTAGGCTATGCCCCAAGTGAAATAATTTTCAGTTGTCACGAGCTTTATCATAAACATGATACGAAATGGTAGTATGTTTAATATCATATTTATTATCCATAATCGACCTTAAATTATATCGCACTGATAGGTTTTTTCTAAACACATGGGGTGTACTGATTCAGAAAAATATAGAATTCATTTTCTTTTACTTTTTTCCCCACAAAATATTCATTTTGAAATTATACAACCAGACTAGTAAAGTTAGGTTGTTTTGTGAATTTCACTCGATCCTGTTCTTTGCAGATGACGTTACACTGACATTGTTGACCATCCATCACAAGTTGATAATCGTCTTGCCAGCCGCCTTCAGAAGAACATTTCTGTCCTGCTAGGAGAGAAGGTCGTTGTAAACACCTCGGCATGTACAACCTGACATCCAATAACATACCCAACTGGTTGATCATCGGTTCGACAGTTTTCGTCGCCATCATCTGTGTAGCAAATCTGATGGTCATTCTGGCGTTCATCATCCAGCACACCATTCGAAAGCCGCAGCACTATTTCCTTGCATCCCTGGCGGTTTCCGATTTCATGGTAGGACTGATATCGATGCCCTTTTTCCTGCAGTTCATATATCTGGACCGCTGGGTTCTGGGACGTTGGGTCTGTCAAGCGTGGCTGATACTGGACTTCACAGCGTGCATGGCGTCAAAGATGGGCGTGTTCCTGATAACGACGGACAGGTTCCTGTTGTTCACGTTTCCCTGGACATACACGGACTATCAGACAAAGAGAAACGTTAGTATCGTGATCGCCATCGTCTGGACATTTGCCATAGTAATATTCACCACGGCCATAGCAGGGTGGCACGGTCTTGTTGATGACGGGAAGATGCACGAAGAGGGATCCTGTCACGTCCTGTTCATGGAGGACAGAGTGTTTACGCTCATGTGGGCGGTCGGTTACTACTGGATACCCTTGGTGTACATGTGCGTCCTGTACAGACGGATCTACATCACTGCTCTGTTCATGCACAGGTCGTCGGGTTCCAGAAACACGATGTGGCACTCGAGCAATCAGATGGGCACTTCACAGAATGAGGGAACCAGCTGCGAACACACGCTCACGCATAAACTCCAGCTGCCGAAGAATAACAGCTTTAAGTCTAGGACACAAAAGGTCACGTTTTCAGGTTCCGACAAGAACGATAACTTGAAAACCGACCTCAGCGGTCAAGGTCTGTGTGCAGGCAGCACAAAAGATTCCTGCTTGGTTTCTGACACCGCGGTCAAAGATGTTGACAACACTGGAATTGTGAATAAATTGACAAATTTGGAAATTAATTCTGAAAGTACCTTATGCAAGGATGAAAACAAAAGCGAGAATCGGTCTTCGATGGCAAAGAAACCAGCCTTCTTCCTACCACTAACAGATACAAACGGGAAAGTGACAAAAGCTTACGACGATTTTGTTACGAATGAAAAGTCAAAACCAGCTCCTGAGGAATCAGTAATGAATGGGAAAGTGACCGGCAAAAAAATGATAAATTGGAAAGCAGCAATAACTCACGAAAACGTAATTACGAATGGGAAAGCAACAAAAACAACAAAAAGACTTGTTACAAATGAAACATCAAAACCAGCTCCAGAAGAATCTATGAATGGGAACGCAATACAAGATCCTGATAAAGCAGTTACAATTGGAAAAGCAGCATTAACTCATAAAAAAGAAACGGTTACGAATGGTTTGGCAACAAAACCTCTTCAAGAACTTGTTACGAACGAAAATTCAAAACCAGCCCATGACGAAGCTAACAAAACTGACGTTACGGCGCCGTCAGTTGTCGGGGATGTGACTACACTCAAGGATCAGTGTGCTTGTGGAGCAGACGACGACGGGTTAGAGGGTACCAGTCGGTCTCCTGTGAACTATGCAGACGTCAAAATTAACGCAAAAAAAGTGTGTAAGTTCGAGTCGATGAGGTGGATCATCGATTGGAATCACGAACAGAAGCAGATCTACAAAAACCATGTGCGCAGATCGCTGAAGGCGATAACGCTGATTCTCGGTGCGTTCCTCATCAGTTGGACGCCGTACAACGTCGTGGTGTTCACGAGAACGGTGGGGTGGTACGAGAACGTGAACACGACCTTCTACACCGTCACCTACTGGCTCTGTTACCTCAACAGCGCCGTCAACCCCTTGTGCTATGCGCTGGCCAATCCCGAGTTCAGACGGACGTTTATCAGAATATTCAAACTGGACTGGCATATCGCATGACGTGTGCTTGTGTAATTGGAGAACGTGACCACCAACGATCCACCGTTTGAGAGTCAAGCGATTTAGTAACTCGAGTGTGGAGCGTGATAGAGATTTCGCCTGAGGTGCGAGGGGTACTATGTACGAAATATGGACTCGGGTGGTTTCCTTTCACCCAGTGTCTCACAACCTGTACCTCAAAGGCGGTGGTATACACTGTACTGCCCATATGAAAAGTGCATATAACAATATGCATTGCTGCTCCACAGGAGTTTCCTGTATGTTGGAAGCAGGATATCTCTCTCTCTCTCTCTCTCTCTCTCTCTCTCTCTCTCTCAGCCTCTCTCTCTCTCTCTCTCTCTCTCTCTCTGCCCCTCTCTCTGTGCGTCTCTCTCTCTCTCTCTCTCTCTCTCTCTCTCTCTCTCTCTCTCTCTCTCTCTCTCTGTGTGTGTGTGTTTTCTCTCTCTCTCTCTGTCTCTCTCTCTCTATATATGGGTGTCTCTCTCTCTATCTATCTCTCTCTCTCTCTCTCTCTCTCTCGCTCTCTCTCTCTCTCTCTCTCTCTCTCTCTCTCTCTCTCTCTCTCTCTCTCTCTCTCTCTCTCTCTCTCTCTCTCTCTTTCTCTGCCTCTATTACTACTATATGTTTATAAATCTGAACCATGTGATTCAGAGGGTTCCGCCGACTGAAGTCCATCAATAACACCATGTAAAGAACAAAGATATGTATCAGCAATATGTGCATGTATGTACATACATGTATCGGCAATCGTAAAGTACAGAACTAAAATTAAAACGTCTTAGAATCTCTCGCTTAGACGACACCCTTCGATTCGTATTTACATTTGTTCGAGACTATACATGGGTCGCGTGTGCTGGCCCCACGTGATAATGCCAAACAGAAAGCATTTCTATAAAATATTTTAGTTGTTGTTGTTGTTGTTGTTGTTTTTTTAAGCATAATGTCCACTTGTAGAGATTATGATTATCAAAGTCTTTGGTCAAAAGACCGGCCTCGGTGGCGTCGTGGTTAGGCCATCGGTCTACAGGCTGATAGGTACTGGGTTCGAATCCCAGTCGAGGCATGGGATTTTTCATCCAGATACCGACTCCAAACCCTGAGTGAGTGCTCCGCAAGGCTCAATGGGTAGGTGTAAACCACTTACACCGACCAGTGATCCATAACTGGTTCAACAAAGGCCATGGTTTGTGCTATCCTGCCTGTGGGAAGTATAAATAAAAGATCCCTTGCTGCTAATCGGAAAGAGTAGCCCATGTAGTGGCGACAGCGGGTTTTCCCCCTAGATCCGCCTCTGAATACACTAACAGGCATTATAATATTGGCGATCTTCCCCTGAAACATCAAACCGGCTATGCCTTTGGTGTTGTGGTCTTACATCTCCTTACAACCACGCCTGGCATATCAAAGGCCGTGGTATGTGCTATCCTGGCTGGGGAGTGTGCATATAAAAGATCCCTTGCTGCTTACTAATGGAAAGATGTAGCGGAGTTCCTCTCTAAGACTATAATTATGTCAACTTACCAAATGGTTGACATCCAATATCTGATGATTAATAAATCAATGTGATCTAGTGGTGTCGTTAAACAAAACAAACTTTCTTTTTTACTTTTTACATCTCATATCACTGAAAGCCAAAGCAAATAGATCGAAGAAAATAGATCGACATATCGGTAGCTTGAGATGGGCACAATAGTTGTTGGTGACAATTATGTCATGAGGACAATTTGTCCAGCTCGATATATGCTTGGCTGACAAGATAGCATCGGGATAACGACGTTTGAATGTATTTTCTTTCTTTTTTTTTCTTTTTTTAATTTCTTCTTCTTTTTTTTGTGGGGTTTCTGTTTCTTTCTCTTTTTTCTTTTTCTCTTTTTTTTTTTTTTTTTTTTTTGCGTGAGGCCTGTTATGACAACCACGAGTTCAATTCCGTTCCGATACTCTAGCTATGGCGGAAGCAAGTAAACATTGGGGGGGGGGGGCTGACTGAGATTGAGGACGTAAAGCAAAGTTTCTAGGGAGTTCGGGGGGGTATGCTCCCCCGTAAAATTTTGAGAACTAGATGTCTTGAAATTGGCATTTTCCTGTATTCTACAAGTACAATTCATCTACAAGTAAAAGCCCCCCCCCCCCCCCCCCCCAGCCAACAACCCCTCCCCTGCTCTGCCGTGCCTGATGATTCGTATGGAAGGAAAAATAAACAAATTAATATTTGTTTAGGCCTAATGGCACATCAGCACATTTTTAATTTGACGTTTTGACGTCATAAACAGTGCTTCACTATAGGCGGTGTGTAAGAATAGTTTCCATGGTGGAAGTCACGTCAACAACTAACTTGCGTCCTAAGCGTTACGTACGTCACAGCTATGACGCAACGCTGTCTCTTGTTCTCAACTTGCAAACTTATTTTCTTCCATAAAATGATAAATTTTGAAAATGGGTAATAAATAGAATATCCCACTCGCTACTCGGCAATACCGTTCATCTTGCACTCATGAACTCATGTTGCCCTTCCCGAGCAAGACAGACGGTATTGCCTCGTAGCCTGTTGAGAATTCTCTAACGCCACGTCAATGAAGATTGCTGGAGTTGCTAGCCGAGTTCCATCACCGATATCGTGAAACCGTGGTAGGCAAGCTGTGACATCATTATGGCGTGGCGTGTGTGGAAGTGACGTCATAGCCTACGATTGTTTTACGATCTCCTAGCGCAAAAATATAATAGCTTCGAAAATCTGTAGCCAGCATCGTACCTGGTCAAACGTATACATGTAGGATGGCTGTACAAAACGAACTAGTGTCACGGGAACAGATAGGCATCTCCAAGCTGAGACAGATGTAATTGTTTTAACTGAAAAGGGAATTTGTTCGTAGTATTTCTGGTAAAGCAGGGGTAGATTATTCTAGGATTTTGTCACACATTTTTTAAAAGGGCAATAATATGAGTTTGTCGAAACCAAATGAAGGGAGAAAGATCTGCGGGGGGGGGGGGGGGGGGGGGTTGGGGGGACGAGGTCGGTGTCATGCTTTCCGATAATTTTAGAAATAAAAGATGCCCATAGACGCGTTTCCAGAGCAATTTAATGTTGGATGATTTTGGTTGGGGGTTTTGGGGTTTTTGTTGTTTTTTTAATTAAAAAATGTAAAAAGGGCACTTCAAACTGTCAAACTGGATCCGCTAATGTAAAGCAGTTGCCACATTCTTGCCCTCTAGCAATTAATTGAAAACTAGTTTCCTGTTGTAAAGTGAAAGTTCAATCCATTGATAATAACAGTTGGATCATTGCTTGTTGCCAAGTGTTTGTAAGGGGCCGTTCATAATTGTTAACATTTTCACGTGCGTACAAACCGTACGCGGAGGGGGGGGGTGTTAAGGGGCCAGCATACACTTTCTTTGAAGAAAAAAAATGTCGATCAACATTTTTCATTTGGGGGATGTACATTTTTAGGAGGGGGAGGGGGTAGTTAAAAGTGTACGCTTTGTACACTTGTGAAAATGTTGAAAATTATGGACGGCCCCTAAGTCGAAGTAGCGTAAACGGCCCAGGATTCATTGAAAACTTATTAAACTTTATTAAATAATAACTGATTTAAAAAAAAAAAAAAATTAATCTTCATAAAAAGAGAAAATATTTTTTTAAAAATAGTTCCTGTCATAAGCTGAAACTTCCTGTCGTAAGTGAAAGTTCAATCCACTGAATATCATTAGCATAGGAAACGTGGAGGGGGTAAGGGGAACATGTGCCCTCCTCCCACTTTGGAGCAGCAGAGATATTTTGTATATATTTATACATGTATTTATATATAAATATGTGTGCCCCCCCCCCCCCCCCCCCACCACCACCACCACCACCCCTTGGCACCTTCCTACTCCCATGATAATAAGACATGGATCATCGCTTTCTGCCAAGAGTTTGTGAGTCGAAGTAGCAGAAACGGCCCTGGATTCATTGAAAACTAATTAATAAACTTTATAAAAATAATAACAGAGAATTTATAAAATCTTCATTTAAAGGAAACATGACACGAGACCATATTATAGCTCATTTTAAAAGAAAAATGATATAAAAATAATATACAAATAACTTTATAACAATAAAATACGTGTAGTTAACTTAAAATGAAGAAATTACGCTAATCAGTATCAAAGTACGATTTATGCATATTTCTTCGCGAGCATTCGGAAAAAAAGGGAAGTGACGTCAGAGCCGCTGTACTCTTCCATTGTTGTTAACTGTTTATATATGGAGTAAGGGGCTTACGATCTTTTCAGTCCAACAGTGCCGTACTGCGCGGCCTTTGGGTGTAAAAATAAACAGTTTAAACGATCGGGATTGTCTTTTTATGGTTTTCCAAAGGATTGTATCCGAAGAAAGACGCGTGTATTTTAATCGCAAAAGAAAGATTGGACACCAACAACCGCATAGTACTTTGGTGTCAGCCTATTTACAGCCCGGAGCCCGAACGTTACCCGGAGACAAAACAGTACTCGGTTGCGAATGCCGAGGTGTACATTGTACATATTTGGCACAAAGATACACCTCAGCATGATGTATTTATATATGTTAAAAAAAAAATGTAGAATGTTTTATTTATTTATTTTTTTGGAAAAAAAAGAACATTTTTCATGTTAGGGCTGTAGGCCTACATAACAAAATCTGTATTCACCGTCCGAAGAAGGAAACGTCAACAAGTAATTAAATATGGCATATACAAACATGGGATTTGGCATGAGGATACATCTCAGTACGATGTATTTAAATATGTTTTTAAAAACGTGTAGAAAACAATAATAATTTTAAATAATGTTTTTAATCTTCGGGCGGAATACGTCACAAAAACGTTCCTCATCGCCCGAAGCCCCAAAGCAACACGAAGTTCAATACAAAATAACCACTACTGTCGGTGTCGTCGAAATAACTATTATGTTTCATCCACGGGCTGACTTGAGAATGGAGTGTTGTTTTAGTTAATTGGTCCTTTCTTTCCGTGGCCTGCACATGTGATTCCTGATTGGCAGGTGTATATTGCAGGGGTATCGACCAGGTAAGTGATTACCACGGTCTAGACATACGTACAAAATACGTGCCAGTTTTTTTAAGATCACAGGGTATTGTGGCGTAACCTATCGCGACTATAGTACAATGTTAATGGACATTATCAGCCGCCCTGCTTCATTACTGTAATCATGCTGTAAAACCTTGATTAAGTAGACTTTCCCATCTAAAATTACAAAACTGACCAATTACGTAACCAAAGAAAAGAAAATTTATCACTTGGGTATCGTGAGTGGTCGTTTTTACTCTACGCACCCTACCAATAGGCCTAATAATATGCTACTTTTTTTTATGAGAGAAAAATACTATAACCCCATTTCGTTCTATTGATGCAAATAGAAATATATTTAGAAAAGTTGATTATACTCTCAAGTCATTTATGTTGTTTTACAAGCCAGGTTAATGAAAGTGAAGCGCCTTGTCGTAAATTAGAGCGTTTGTTTACACTGTGCATACAGATTTCATTATGTACAGCCCGAACATAAAAATGCGATATTTTCTAAAAAAAAAACCCACCAAAAAATGTTTGTCCTACATTTATATTTTTTTACATATTTAAATACATCATATCGAGGTGTATCTTTATGCTATATGAACAGTATACACCTCGGCATTAGCATCCGAGTTTTGGTTTTGTCTCCGGGTTTACTTTCGGGCTCCGGGCTGTAAATTGGTCGACCGGTCTGGTCTGGCACCATCAGTTTCTCCACCCTCCGACTCGCTATCCGTTTTTTCATCAGTATCACTGTTGTAAGTAAATGTGTGTCTTTCTTCATTTACTAACAGCTCATATTGATACGGCAAAACGTTTTGCGAACGAACACTCATTGTTTTGGTAAGCTGTGCAAGTCTTAGATTCTTTATGAGTGGTACGGACTAATGCTTTTAAGTGTAAGGCTTCAGATCAAGCGACGCGTCTCTGACGTCACGGACCTCGTGATTGCCCTGCTCATTAAAGATCGGCAATTTCCGCTAAGAGCTCGTATCTGTCGTAAAGTGAAAGCCCAATCCATTGATCGATAAGAGATGGATTATCGCCTGCTGCCAAGTGTTTGTGAGTCGAAGTAACGGAAACAGCCCTGGATTCAGTGAAAACTAATTAAACTTTATAAAATAATAACAGTGAATGTATAAAATCTTCATTTTAAAATAGAAGAAAAAATTGAAGTTCTTGTCGTAAAGTGAAAGTTCAATCCATCGATCAATAAAAGATGAGTATCGCCTGCTGCCAAGTGTTTGTGAGTCGAAGTAACGGAAACAGCCCTGGATTCATTGAAAACTAATTAATAAACTTTATATAAAATAATAACAGAGAATTTATAAAATCTTCACTTAAAACGAAGGATAAAACTGAAGTTCTTGTCGTAAAGTGAAAGTTCAATCCATCGATCAATAAAAGATGGATTATCGCTTGCTTCCAATCGATTGCGAGTCGTAGTAGCTCGGGTTGGAGAATTCGTCTTCCCGCCAGTTGGACCGTTGCCTAGCAGACGACGTGAAGGCGCGTACCACCATGAACGCCAGCAGTATGAGCAGAAGCAAGACGACGACGGCCAAGGCGATCACCGTGGCGAACATTCGGTCGTCGATGACGCAATCGGTGCTTGTCGGTGTCTGTTCTTTCTGGGCTAAAATTAGTAAAAAGTAAATAATTTTAAAACTTTTCTTTCAGGGGTCAATATTTTGAAATCTTAGGTAATCCTAAGTTGGTTCACGTGGGGTTTTCTTATTCGAGTAACTGATTGTTCGGTTACGTGAATTTATTTAGGTAACCAACCGACTGTTCGGTTACGTGAATTTATTTAGGTAACCGACTGCTTGGTTACGTGAATTCATTTAGGTAACCGATTGTTCGGTTACGTGAATTTATTTAGGTAACCGACTGTTCGGTTACGTCAAGTACATTCGTGTAACCTATTAGGTTATCTCAAACGTGTATTGAACGTACATTTTAATGACAGTATTTCCAGTTCATACTTTTCTGTTTCTTTGATAGTTTGTATTAAAAGTAACTTTCAGAACACGCAACGGTTCACCACGTAACCGATTGGCGGTTCGCGTGAATTTAAATTTGCGTAACGCTGTAACCGACATGAACAGAACGACAGTTCACGTGAAATATAATGCCCCGTTTTATTTATATTTTGTTTGTGTTTGTGCGTGCGAGCGTTGTGTGTGTGTGTGTGTGTGTATGTGTGTGTGCGTGCGAGCGAGCGAATCAAACACGCTGCATACATGTAGTACAGAGAAAAAGACATGGTGTATTGTGATATATATATCGCAGGATCGAACCACCACGGTGGATCCATTCAACTGATTGGATTTTTTCTCATTCCAACTAGTGCACCACAACTGGTCAAAGGCCGTGGTATGTGCTTTCCTGTCTGTGGGAAAGTACATATAAAAGATCCCTTGCTGCATTAAGAAAATTAGCGGGTTTCCTCTCTGTCAGAATTACCAAATGTTTGACATCCAATAGCCGATGATTAATTAATCAATGTGGTCTAGTGGTGCCGTTAAACAAAAAGGGGCGGGACATAGCCCATTGGTAAAGCACCCGCATGATGCGCGGTCGGTTTGGGATCGATCCCCGTCAGTGGGCCCATTGGGTTATATCTCTCTCCAGCTAGTGCACCATGACTGGTACATCAAAGGTCGTGGTATGTGTTATCCTGTCTATGGGATGGTGCATATAAAAGATCACATGCTGCTAATCGAAAAGAGTAGCACATGAAGTGGCGACAGCGGGTTTCCTCCCTCAATATCTGTGTGGTCCTTAACCATATGTCCGACGCCGTATAACCGTAAATAAAATGTGCTGAGTGCATAGTTAAATAAACTATTTCCTTCCGATAAACAAATCAAACTTCTTCTTCTTCTTCATATCCTGATGAACATAATATTTAGTAGGTCCTAGTACTTCATATCCTGATGAACATAATATTTAATAGGTCCTAGTACTTCAAATCCTGATGAACATAATATTTAATAGGTCCTAGTACTTCATATCCTGATGAACATAATATTTAATAGGTCCTAGTACTTCTTCATATCCTGATGAACATAATATTTAATAGGTCCTAGTACTTCATATCCTGATGAACATAATATTTAATAGGTCCTAGTACTTCTTCATATCCTGATGAACATAATATTTAATAGGTCCTAGTACTTCATATCCTGATGAACATAATATTTAATAGGTCCTAGTACTTCTTCATATCCTGATGAACATAATATTTAATAGGTCCTAGTACTTCATATCCTTACTAGATTCACATGGTTATATTTTATCACAACCTATTATATATGTAATTTCTTTCGTTTGAGATCCGAATTAGAAAGAAATTTATTTCTCCTAGTATACGGAAATAAACAAGGGAGGTAATATGTATTTATAGAGGGCGTTATGTATGTGGTATAAAAGGCAATGTATCATGTGATGAGTTCTCTCAGTTCAGTGGTCGGCAGTCAGAATGACGAATAGATTATTATATTATTTTTTATAACTGTACTTGGGCTGTTAAGGGTTGGCGAACCTTTATAATACGTATTAAGTTCAGAACAGAGTTCTCAGACTGACAAGTCTTTATAATATGTTTGTTTTGAATTATACATTATAACATACAAATCTTTTTTATATGTTGCATATTATTATCGGAGTTGGTCCTAAAGGAGGTTGACGAACCCTTAGAATACGTGTTGAAGAGTCTGTATTGATGTCGTGAGACTGACCAAGTCTTGATAATATGGTTAAGGTTGTTGTTATAATAAAGCTCGTCTGGTCATATTCGGCACTGACTGTATGCAATTATATGGTGTTTGTTTCTTCTATATGGGCCAGAATGTTTATTGTGGGGGGGGGGGGGGGGTCTAGGAGAAAAACTAAATATAATCGGTTGGTGTAAATCGACTATAACCGATTCCCAACACGACTTACTATCGGCGGACCCTTTGCCATATACGTCGATTCCTCGTATCTCTAATTGGCTGTACTGCATAGTCCCACTTTCGATTCCACGTTTGCGACGTCCATTGGATTGTGTTCCAGAACAATCAACCTGCAATAATATCCCAAAAAAACAATAATAATATATACTTTTTTTTTTAAAGAATAAAAATCATTAAAGGTGCATTGTTATGTTTGTAAGCGCTATATTTAACACATAATAGCTACCCTGACTAGAACTAAAACTATTACAGTACTAAAAGTTTGTTTTTGTTTAACAACACCACTAGAGCACAATGATTTATTAATCATCGAATATTGGATGTCAAACATTTGATAATTTTGACATATAGAGGAAACCCGCTACATTTTCCATTAGTTGGAAGGGACCTTTTATATGCAACATCCCACAGACAGGATAGCACATACCACGGACTTTGATATACCAGTCGTGAAGCATTGGCTGGAACGAGATATAGTCCAATGGGCCCACCGACGGGGATCTTAGACTGACCGTGCATCAGACGAGTGCTTTACCACTGGGCTACATCCCGCCCCCTAATAAAAATAATAATAATAATAATAATAACAACAATTTTAAAAATAAAAATAAAACAATAAATAATTTTAAATCATTAAAGGTGCACTATCACGTGTGTAAGTGCTGTGCTATATTTAACATAACAGCTGCCCTGATTCGAACTCTTATTACAATACTAAGTGAGTGTTGTAGAAACGTTGACCTGCTAAATGTACCAACAAACTTTTGCCTGACAAATAGCTAAATTTATCCTGCAACAACTGTTTGTATCGACCGATTATCGTGACCGCTTAAGCAGGGAATACTGGATGAGTGTTCGTTGATTGAAAATATATTTTACTGCATAATATAACGTGAGTTTCCGCTTTCGCTCGCTAGATACCTTTTTAAACAATGAGTTGTAAGACAAATGGTATCTAATTGGCACGAGTGTAGTATTATATTTTCTCCTTGCATGTCCTCAAAAATTAAGCTGGAAAACTTATCCAACTAAATCTTAAAGTGCTCTTTTAATGACCTTTTTTAAAAAGATTTATCATTCACAATATAATGCTAATGTGAGACTACCAAGTGCCAGCACAAAGTTGGCCAACTTCTACGATTGTCCAGTTGCTAACCATTTCATTTCATTTCAACTTATTTTTATGCTTATATCCAATTAAGGTTCAAGCATGCTGTCCTGCGCACACACCTCAGCTATCTGGGCTGTCTATCAAGGAAAGTGGGTTAGTCGTTAGTGGTTAGTGAGAAAGAAGAGGGTGTAGTGGTCTTACACCTACCCACTGAAACTGGCTCTGGGTGGGAGCCGGTACCGGGCTGCGAACCCAGTACCTACCAGCGTTATGTCCGATGGTTTAACGTCGACACCACCGAGACCGGTTGCTAGTGTGAGCGCTATTACGACTCAGTTCTCGTCATATAACCCATTAGTTGTTAATCTGAGCGCACCTGTCGTAAGTCGGGAGTTGGTAAAATTACAACGCAAAAGTCGAGTTGGTCAACTTCGTCGTGACAGTTGACAGTCTGAGACTAGCATAATAATAGAAAGGAAGGAAATGTTTCATTTAACGACGCATTCAACACATTTTATTTACGGTTATACGACGTCTGACATATGGTTAAGGATCACACAGATATTGGGAGAGGAAACCCGCTGTTGCCACTTCATTGCCTACTCTTTTCGATTAGCAGCAAGGGATATGTTATATGCACCATCTCACAGACAGGGTAGTACATACCACGGTATTTGATATACCAGTCGTGGTGCACTGGCTGGAACGAGAAATAGCCCAATAGGCCCACCGACGGGGAACACGGCCTTTGTTACACCAGTCGTGGTGCACTGGCTGGAACGACAAATAGCCCAATGGGGCCACCGACGGGGATCACGGCCTTTGTTACACCAGTTGTGGAACAATGGCTGGAACGAGAAATAGCCCAATGGGGCCACCGACGGGATTCGATCCAAGATCGATCGCGCATTAGGCGAGCGCTGTACCAGAGCTAAAATGCCATGGAAAGATTCTCTGAGCATCTTTAGTTTTAAAGTTTTTGAGGAGCTTGCCCCTGAACCTTCAGATCTCACTTCGTTTGGGTGCTTGGCTCAATAAATTTCGGCAAATTCAAACTTGTTCTTCATTTTTTTAACACACACCCCCACCCCCACCCCCTTTTGCAAAATCCTGTAGCTGCTCCTCGGTCCTGTCTAAACTCAGGGCTCACCCTGTTCATTGCCAAATTAGTCAATTGCTAATTTCCATATAAAGTGGCCTAAACATTTAGACTGTTTTCTTTCTCTTTTTTAAAACCACTAGCCCATCGGGCTACTGGTTTTGCATTTGTCACTAGCCCTGTATTAATAAACACTAGCCCCGGGCGTCGGACTAGCGGATTTGTCGAACTCTGATTTAGTCTTTGGCTAAATTTTCTTTAAATTAACCACTTGTGAATGATTTTCAAGGAAATACTCCACATATATCTGAAAATTGGCTGAAACAAAAATTTCTAAGCCCTGAAATTATGTTATTTTTTCGGATTAGAATTTGAATTTAATGCTGACAAAACCGCTACGCCAGCCCGAGTGTGCTGGGCACACTATCGGACGATCGTCACTGCGATTGTCGCGTTGGCGTTAAATGGACATTCCCGAGTTTGCTGCATTGTAAGATGTTTCCGACTAATAAAACATTTCTTTGATTAAACTTACATATTAAATATATTTTCTTGTTTAGAATATCAGTGTGTGTGTGTATTCAATGCGTTTCTGGTCGTCTTAATATTTGTAAGAAGCCCAAACTGGATTTTGTCTTCAAATAATTGTGTACGTACGAAAAAATAATAATTAGGAAATAAAATGAAATTTAACCTAGTACAAATATTAAAAGGATCAGAAACTCGTTTAATAAACAGACATTAATATTTTATGCAGAAAAATATATTTGATATGTAATTACAATCGTTAAAAAGTCTGTTAGTCGATAACATCTTAACAATTGCAGCACACTCAGGAATGTCCCTTTAACAATCGCTAGGTGTGTGTTGGGCATTACCGCTTCACATCCGGATATTCCGTTGGGACACAGGTTACTCCACACTTTGATGGTCAGCTGGGAGGTGGGTTTGATGGTGAACAGGCCGAAACAGAAGGTCACCACGTTGCTGTTTGTGTCCAGTGTGGGCACGCCCTGCCAGATGGATCCAAGTTTCCCTGAAGATGTTGCTTTGCAGCTGTGCAAGGAAGGAAATGTTTTATTTAACTACACATTTTAATTACGGTTATATGGCGTCGGACATACGGTTAATGACCACACAGGTATTGAGAGAGGAAACCCGCTGTCGCCACTTCATGGGCTACTCTTTTTCAATTAGTAGCAAGGAATCGTTTTATATGCACCATCCCATAGACAGGATAGCACATACCACGGTCTTTGATGTACCAGTCGTGGTGCACTGGCTGGAGCGAGAAATAGCCCAATGGGCCCACTTACGGCGATCGATCCCAGACCGACCGCGCATCAAGCGAGCGCTCTACCACTGGGCTACGTCTCTCCCCGGTCTCCATGAGTCGAACGTAAATATCAGAGCCGGTTTATCCCAATCTAATTAAAATTAGCTCCACTATTACATGTGGATCTAACACCAGCCAGTTGGAGCTCATGTCCACCAATCAAAACCTTACTTGCAGAATCCTGCCAGTGATTTAAAACTAACAACACTGCGTAGTCCCCAATGTCCAGGTAACATTTCGTCTGTAAATAATAATTTAAATATTGACCAATCGCACTTCGCCTTTTATAACGTTATTTGGGAGCATACAAATTCTAAAAATATCGGGCGAGTCTATTTTAGTGGCCGCAGTACAGCGAACCATACCAATACGTACGGGGTGGGTTATCAGTCTTCAATTTTACATTAAAAATGATTTACTTATTTATAAAAAAACCTAACTAAATCAGTCTTCAGTTTTACATTACAAATTATTTATTTTATAAAATAAAACATGTTTTAAGGCATTCGTAATTCACACGAAACATGTCGTATACCCTCAGGATAATTCGGAATGTTTTCAAATTATTTTTAAATCACTGGCAGGATTCTGCAAGTAAGGTTTTGATTGGTGGACATGAGCTCTAACTGGCTGGTGTTAGATCCACATGTAATAGTGGAGCTAATTTTAATTAGATTGGTTTATCCTAGTAGCACATCTAGCACGTGCTACGGGCCCCGCGCTTCAGGGAGCCCCGTGGTGATGTGTACATTTATTTTCACCAGGTCATTTTTCATCCTCTCCCAGATAGGGTTACAAAATTTATATCCTGGGAAAGGGGGACCCGTTGTTATTTGTGCTACAGGCCCCGTGGATCCTTAAACCGGCTCTGTTTGATCTGTAACTTTGTATGATAAACCAAAACACCAAATTTCAGTTCATTATCCTGAGGCATTGTAGGGAAAACAAAGTCTGGAAAACGGGGAAAAGAGAGACAGAAGGACGAAGACGAAACCTATAACACCCCACCAATCAACACCCACCCATACCCTCCACCCCCACCCCGGTTGGACCGGTAGGGGACTAATACATACAGTGATGTTACCATACTTCTATGAATTCTTGCTAACGATCACCTGTTTTCCAGGAGAGCGACTTCTCTGTACATGCTATCTGTCTCAGGTAAATTGTTTGTCAGAACAACCTTCTTTATGTGAACTGACATGCCTGAAAGGAAAAAATATATATATTGTTTAACGACACCACTAGAGCATCTTTATTTATTAATCATCGGCTATTGGATGTCAAACATTTGGTCACATTTCTTTTTCATTACTAGCAAGGGATCTTTTATATGCACCATTCCACAGGCAGGATAGCACATACCACAACCTTTGATATACCAGTCGTGGTGTACTGGCTACAACGAGAAATAGCCCAGTGGGCCAACCGACGGTGATAGATCCTAGACCGACATTGCATCGAGCGAACGCCTTACCACTGGGCTACGTTCCGCCTCACCATACAAAAAAGTATGTTGATATGTGAAACGTCAGTGCTTATATTCCGTCCCACCGGGATCGCATTTTGTTTTTCATACTATGTAATTTACTACAAGTTATTTATTTCCGAGCCGATTGATTTGTAAATTGCACATACAAATTGTATTTCTTTGTTATTTCCAAAACACTTTTCTTCTTACGTCAAACCAAACTGAAATTATTTACAAAAAACATTTTAATAAAATGATGGGACGGACAATAGATTAGCGAATACAGCAGCAGATCTATAGTCCGTCCCACTGGGAACGCCTTTTTTTTCATAGTATGGAATTTGCTACAAGTTATTTATTTCAGAGTCGACTGATTTGTAAATTGCACCAAAAAAATAGGGTTTTTTGTTGTTGTTGGGTTTTCTTGTGGTTGGGGTGTTTTTTTGTTGTTGTTTTTGTTGGGGGGTTTTATATTTCCAAAACACTTTTACTTTTCTTCATACGTTAAACCAAACTGAAATTATTTACAAAAAAATATATATATTCACAATGATCGGACAGGCTATATGTTTTTACTATTAAAGGAATATTCCTGAGTTTGCTGCAATTTTTAAGATATTATCGACTAACAGAGACTTTTTAATAATTGCAATTACATATCAAATATATTTTTCTGCATAAAATATTAGTGGCTGTATATTAAACGTGTTTCTGATCGTTCTAATATTTGTACCAGGTTAAATATCATTTTATTTCCTAAAATATATTTTTTTCGTACGTACGAAATTATTTGAAGACAAAATCCAGTTTGGGCTTCTTACAAATATTAAGACGATCAAAAACACATTGAATATACAGACACTGCTATTCTAAACAAGAAAATATATTTAATATGTAAATTTAATCGTAGAAATATTTTATTAGTTGGAAACATCTTACAATGCAGCAAACTCAAGAATGCCCCTTTAAAGACAAAGTGGCGTAACTATGGCTTGAAGGAACGAGGGAGGCATACGCTATAGTGGGATTATAAGCAAGTCATACACACACGCACGCACGCACGCACTCTTGCACGCACACACATATTAGGACAAAAGGTTTAATGTTTTGTACCTCAAGTGAGTAGCCCACCTCTACCGGTTCCTATGGGCCGGTAACATTAATGCATAGCAGTTCGGTAGCATTCATAAATAAGACTCCTCTCCTTATACACAGTGGCGTAGCGAGGGGGGAGACACGCCCCCCCCCCCCCCCCCATCACACCTTTTTTCTTTTTTTACTGTATTAAATTTTATAACATGATACATACATACATACATAGTGTTGGTTTGCCCCCCCCCCCCCCCCCCAATTTAAAATCCTGGATACGCCAGTGCTTATACGAAGGAAATGTTTTATTTAACGACGCACTCAACACATATTATTTACGGTTATATGACGTCAGACATATGGTTAAGGACCATACAGATATTGAGAGAGGAAACCCGCTGTCGCCACTTCATGGGCTACTCTTTTTCGATTAGCAGCAAGGGATCTTTTATATGCATCATCCCTCAGACAGAATAACACATACCACGGCCTTTGATATACTAGTCGTTGTTCACTGGCTGGAGCGACAAATAGCCCAATGGGCCCACCGACGGGGATCGATCCCAGACCGACCGCGCATCGAGCGAGCGCTTTACCATTGGGCTACGTCCCGCCCCGTGCTTATACGAATGTAAAAAGATAATATTCTTGACCACCAGTAGGAGATGTTGAGCCCTCTATGCCCCTCCTAAATGCTCTCCTAATATCCTAATGTGGATGATCCATTCTTAATTTTTAAAAGAATAATATATTAAAATATATCATCGAAATTGCCGTGTTAACTCAGTGAAATGAGTGGGGGGCCCCTCCGTATCCGCCACTGGCTTACTTGGGTTATGTAGACGTAGACACTTCTGATCCCCTACCGCCCCATCTGTCGTCGAATCGGACCCGTCGGTGTTTACGAGGGCCAGGGTTGACCCAAAGGTGTCAGTGACAGTGACGGCGTTCACTTGTTCTTGGGTAGCACTACAAACAAAAACAAGGAAGGAACGAAATGTTTTATTTAACGACGCACTCAACACATTTTATTTACGGTTATATGGCGTCAGACATGTGGTTAAGAACCACACAGATAGAGGACAGAAAAAAGAAAGAAATGTTTTATTTAACGACGCACTCAACACATTTTATTTACGGTTATATGGTGTCAGACATATGGTTAAGGACCATATAGATTTTGAGAGGAAACCCGCTGTCGCCACTACATGGGCTACTCTTTCCAATTAGCAGCAAGGGATCTTTTATTTGCGCTTTCCACAGGCAGGACAGCACAAACCATGGCCTCTGTTGAACCAGTTATGGATCACTGGTCGGTGCAAGTGGTTTACACCTACCCATTGAGCCTTGCGGAGCACTCACTCAAGGTTTGGAGTCGGTATCTGGATTAAAAATCCCATGCCTTGACTGGGATCCAAACCCAGTACCTACCAGCCTGTAGACCGATGGCCTAACCACGACGCCACCGAGGTCGGTCCACAGATAGAGAGAGGAAACCCGCTGTCGCCACTTCATGGGCTATTCTTTTCGATTAGCAACAAGGGCTCTTTTATATGCACCATCCCACAGACAGGGTAGTACATACGACGGCTTTTGATATGCCAGTCGTGGTGCACTGGATGGGACGAGAAATAGCCCAATGGGCCCACCGACGAGGGGTCGATCCCAGATCGACCACGAATCGAGCGAACGCTTTACCACTGGCTACGTCCCGCCCAAACAATTATTTAAAGTGACAGGTCCTAGTTTTTAAACACTAAGGCATATTGTTCACCATCAGAGCCACTGAAATCAGTCATTACTAAGATTTTATTGTTCAAAATTTCGATGTCCATACACCCGAAGTGTTTTTAATATCACAAAATGTATGTTTCATCTTTTCGACAACGCACGTGCGTCTGGGAAGAAACGCTTATGGAGGGAGTCGTGTTCTAATCTGTTTTTAAGGGTATTTCAGAGAGAGACCCAGGGAGACGGATGGGGATACCCAAGGAGGACAGCTCTGCTGTTGGTGTTGTTCAATTTATTTTCGTGCTTATGTCCAATTAAGGTTCAAGCACGCTGTCCTGGGCACACACCTCAGCTATCTGGGCTGTCTGTCCAGGATAGTCAGTTAGTTGTTAGTGGTTAGTGAAAGAGAAGTCGGTGTAGTGGTCTTACACCTACCCATTGAGTCGTTAAAACTCGCTCTGGGTTGGAGCCAGTATTGGTCTGCGAACCCTGTACCTACCAGCCTTATGTCCGATGGCTTAACCACGACACCACTGAGGCCGGTAACAGCTCTGCTGTTCATTCCCTTGGGGTTCTCAGACGCAATGTCAACTCTATCGGGAGACCTACGTGTCATTCACCCAAGAGCTGATCCTAACCCTTGAGGTTCTCGGACGCAATGTCAACTCTATCGGGAGACCTGCGTGTCATTCACCCAAGAGCTGATCCTAACCCATGAGGTTCTCGGACGCAATGTCAACTGTATCGGGAGACCTGTGTGTCATTCACCCAAGAGCTGATCCTAACCCTTGAGGTTCTCAGACGCAATGTCAGCTGTATCGGGAGACCTGCGTGTCATTCACCCAAGAGCCGATCCTAACCCTTGAGGTTCTCAGACGCAATGTCAACTCTATCGGGAGACCTGCGTGTCATTCACCCAAGAGCTGATCCTAACCCTTGAGGTTCTCAGTCGCAATGTCAACTCTATCGGGAGACCTGCGTGTCATTCACCCAAGAGCTGATGATTATATATTATCTGTATCACCATATTATTAACTTGTTAATCGCGTTTCATGATGGAAAGTCAAATACAACCTACGCCACCAACTTGTAACTTCTGTTATTCATTTAACATTCCGGTAAAACAACACAAGGAAAATCTATACTGTGTAACAAGAAAAAGATCTACACTGTGTTAAAGGCGCGTACCCTAGTTTTAACCCGTAAAAAAAATTGATATTAAGTTTAGTTCATTTACAAACTTGTAACTCATTTGGATAAAGTTACAATAGACTGAAAGAAGAGTCTGTGATGTAAAAACAGGAAATATCCTTCAAAATAGACTAAACTCGAATCAATAAACCGCTACTTCTCAGACGCACGTGCGTTTAAAAAGAAAAAAAAAGAAAAAAATGCTATTTTGGGTACTACAAACACCAGGATGACCAGAAACACTTCGGTTGTACGGAAATGGATAAACTAAAGAATAAAACATAAGTAGTGTTTGATTTCAGTGATCATAAACGGCTCTAATAGTAGAAAATATGCTGTAGTGTTTAAAAAACTAGGTTCTGTCCCTTTAAAAGGAGAGAAATTGCAATGTGTTAATATTATGCTCTGTCACATATTGTATCCTATAATACATGATTTAAGTTTTAAAAACAAATAAATAAGTAAAAATAAATAAATAAATAAATAAATAAATAATATATTTTGTGGATAGAAGACATACGAAGGCTCCCACAATCACCAACACAGTTAAAGTTTGTTTTGTTCTAACGACACCACTAGAGCACATTGATTTATAAATGGATAATTTTAAAGAGGAACCCTGCTACATTTTTCATTAGTAGCAAGGGATCTTTTATATGCACCATCCAACAGACAGGATCGTACATACCACGGCCTTTGATACACCAGTCGTGGTGCACTGGTTAGAGCGAGAAATAGCCCAATGAGTCAACCGACGGCGATCGATTCTAGACCGACCGCGCATCAAGCGAGCGTTTTACCACTAGGCTACGCCCCGCCCTATAAATGATATATGAAATCTCCCACTATCACCATCATCACCACCAATTCATTTTAACTTATTTTCGTGCTTATATCCAGTTAAGGTTCAACCACGCTGTCCTGGGCACATATCAGCTATCCGGGCTGTCTGTAGAGGACAGTAGGTTAGTTGTTAATTGTTAGTGGTTAGTGAGAGAAAAGAGGGTGTAGTGGCCTTACATCTACCCATTTAGTCATTAAAACTCGCTCTGGGTGGAAACCGGTACCGGGCTGCGAACCCTGTAGGCTACCTACCAGCCTTATATATCCGATGGCTTAACCACGACGCCACCGAGGCCGGTTCATCACCACCAACATAGAGTGTGCTGGTTTTTCCAAAAATAAGGGCGATAACTCACGGGTTGTTCGTGATGGATCCCATGGTTATTTGCGTGTGTTGGTTTTTCAGGTCTGTCTTACACTTTGCTACCAGTTTCTCGTCCGCCTTGATCATGTAGTCTGGGTGATACTGGACGATAAACGTCCTCTGTATAGTGTACATGTCAGTAGTGGTATCGCCATCATCCTGTAAAGATGTAGTAGTACTAATAGTAGTAGTAGTAGTAGTAGTAGTAGTAGTAGTAGTAGTAGTAGTAGCACGGGCGTAGGAAGGTGCCAAAAAGTGGGGTGGGGCGCGCACACACACACACACACACACACATATATATAAACCATCGCTGCTGCTATAAAGTGGGGGAACACATGCCCACCCACCGTTGCTATCCTCGCCCCCCCCCCCCCCCACTTGGGGGGGGTGTTTTGTTTGTTTCTTTGTTTGTTTGTACACAATTTGTTTTAAACGGAGAATTAACTTCATCACTAAAGTACGTGTAAAATACGTTCGGAGCGTGTTCGTAAAAACGAACATATCCGACGGTTTCCGAAGATCATCGATTACGTTCCGAATACTCACGAATGATGTCAACGCGACGGTTGAGCATGCGTTATCCGTTCCGTCAAGCGTTCCATTATTATAGACGACAGCTACAACGCCCCCTTTCAACGGGTTGCTACTCTGTCCTGGCAATCCGGTTATGGCAGCCACAACGTCGGCATCGTCGAACGCTTTCGTCATCATGCACGTCGTCTGCTTGTCGCCGATTTCGTAAACGGTGCCGGAAAACGAACCGTGTGGATTTACGTTGATTATCATGGAATTGTGACTGCAGTAAACTTTGTCTGAAATAAAAGTTTAAAAGACGCTACAAAGTTGTTATTCGGTATTGGTCCCATTTAGCCTAGTTCGAGTCACCTCCAGCCCTTCCCTTATTGTTACTGATATGCAGAGGAAAAGAAAAAAAAAGTTTGTTTTATTTAACGACGCCGCTAGAGCACATTGATTTTTTATCTTATCATCGGCTATTGGACGTCAAACATATGGTCATTCTGACACTGTTTTTAGAGGAAACTCGTTGTCGCCACATAGGCTACTCTTTTACGACAGGCAGCAAGGGATTTTTTATTTGCGCTTCCCACAGGCAGGATAGCACAAATCATGGCCTTTGTTGAACCAGTTATGGATCACTGGTCGGTACAAGTGGTTTACACCTACCCACTGAGCCTTGCGGAGCACTACTCAGGGTTTGGAGTCGGTATCTGGATTAAAAATCCCATGCCTCGACTGGGATCCGAACTCAGTACCTACTAGCCTGTAGACCGATGGCCTAACCACGACGCCACCGAGGCCGGTGATATGCAGAGGAAGGCTAGAGGAAACTAAGTAATGTTTTGGCAATTTTCGACAACCAAATTGGGGGCGGGACGTAGCCCAGTGGTAGAGCGCTCGCTTGATGAGCGGTTGGTCTGGGACCGATCCCCGTCGGTGGACCCATTGGGCTATTACTCGCTCGAGCCAGTGCACCACGACTGGTATATCAACGGCCGTGGTATGTGCTATCCTGTCTGTGGGATGGTGCATATAAAAGATCCCTTGCTGCTAATCAAAAAGAGTAGCCCGTGAAGTGGCGACAGCGGGTTTTTCCTCTCTCAATATCTGTGTGGTCCTTAACCATATGTCCGACGCCATATAACTGTAAATAAAATGTGTTGAGTGCGTCGTTAAATAAAACATTTCATCATCATCACCACCAGCTTCATCATCATTAATATGATCAACATCACAATCACCAGCTGCAGCAACAAACTCCATAACCTTCGTCGTCGTCATCATCATCATCATCATCATCATCATCATCATCACCAGCTTTATTGTCATTAACATGATCAACATCAACATCAACATCAACATCAACAGCAGCAGCAACAACAACAATAACAATAATAACAACATCACCAGAACCATAAGCATCAACATAATAAAAATAATCAACATCATCGTCGTCATCAACATCATCATCACCAGCATTATTATCACGACGACCATCACCATCAACATAGCCGTCAACTTTGATACGAGAGCCGACGAAAGAAAGAAAGAAAGAAAGAAAGAAAGAAATGTGTTATTTAACGACTCACTCAACACATTGTATTTACGGTTATATGGCGTCGGACATATGGTTATGGACCACACAGATATAGAGAGAGGAAACCCGCTGTCGCCACTTCATGGACTACTCTTTTAGATTAGCAGCAAGGAATCTTTTATATGCACCACCCCACAGACAGGGTAGTACATACCACGGCCCTTGAATAACCAGTCGTGGTGCACTGGCTGGAACGAGAAATAGCCCATTGGACCCACCGACGGGGATCGATCCGACGATGTACAGTTATGTAGCGAGATGTAACAAAAAACTCCGAACGAAAAATCACATTTGCTAAACTAAACAACGATCAAAGACATGAAATTCGAAAATATGACACAAATATCAAAGAGTTGACGTTCGAAAAATCACATAAATGTCAAAAATGACATTCGAAAATATGACACAAATATCAAAGAGTTAAGGTTCGAAAAATCACATAAATGTCAAAGATGACATTCGAAAATATGACACAAATATCAAAGAGTTGAGGTTCGAAAAATCATACAAATATCAAAGAGATAAAATTCGAAAAGGTACACAAAATTTAATATCAAAATGACACAATTCGAAAGATCACACAAATATTAAAAAGATGAAATTTGCCAAATCTAACAAATATCAAATAGTCAAAATTCTAAAAAAATAAATTTTTTAAAAAATCACACAAATATAAAAAAAGACGAAAATAAATAATTCAAATATCAAAAAGACGAGATTAAAAAATCATGTAAATATCAAAAAGACGATATTCCAAAAATCACACAAATATGAAAAAAGACGAAAATAAAAAATTCAAATATAAAAAAAGACGAAAATAAAAAAAATTCAAATATAAAAAAACGAAATTAGAAAAATCACACAAATATAAAAAAAAAAAAAAGAGAGAGACGAAATTCGAAACGTATTACTCACATCGAGGAAGTGTGCAGTTGCCGTCGGCGTCATGTTCCCAACCGGCTTCGCAGTGACATGTCACCGCTGTCCCGTTGCCAACGCAGAGTCCGTGGCCGTTGCAGCTGGAAGGTGTGCATGGTGAACCGTCAGTTGCGTCTGCGAAATATGTGTCTTAACTTTTAGCTAATTTGTCATTCAGTCTATATGGTATTTTAGGGCGTCAGTTAATGTATCTAGGAGAAGAAAAACTCCAAACTCCAAACCAACTCTGTGCTTCCTGGGTAGGATCTTGATCCAGGAGCTAAGGTTGACGTAACCCCTATAGAAAACCTAACGAGCTGAAGACGGCGGTACTAGGCCATTGGTGCCCTTTACAAAACCATGGTACCACGCAGAAACCACCCCACATAATGACTACACCAACAGACAGAGATATGTTGTATAATAGTATAATATATATACTCACAGGACTCTGAAAACTGCGAGAACGATCGTTTCGTTCGCGCGTTGATCACGCTAATCTAATTTTGCGTAACCTATTTTGTTTGTTTTTTGGTGGGGGGAGACTTTGTTCGCGCAAAATTTGGAGCACTATTTACTATGGGTTACCTGGATTTATTTCCAGGATTTATTTCCAGGATTTATTTCTGCGTGACCGATAAATGGGTCACTCAGATTTTCAATTCTCAAAGGCCTGTACTCATCGTTACTGTAATGTTCAAGGGAAAGAGGAAGAAAAAGGTGGAGTATTGTTTTTCAGTGGGTATGTTAGTGTGTTTTTTGTTTTGGGAGGATTGTTATTGTTGTTGTTGTTGTTGTTTTCTTGTTCGTGTTCGATCGATCGATCGAGAGAGAGAGAGAGAGAGAGAGAGAGAGAGAGAGAGAGAGAGAGAGAGAGAGGAGAGAGGAGAGAGAGAGAGAGAG